>NW_008656392.1:13244-33958 GCF_000695815.1 Acanthisitta chloris | reverse complement strand
AGTTCTTTTAAAATTATTTCTGAACAGCATTACATGTATGGAAAGGGCTATAACTGATAGATCAAAACTTTAGAATTATGATGCCACTGCTGCTTTTTCAGGACTATTTACTTGAAATAAGCTATGAAAAAATAATTAAGCAAAATCACATTGGGTCGTGCACTTAAGATGGACTAATCTTAACATACTTTAAATCTAAAAACCAAAATAATGAAGAAAAATCTTTTCATTTGGGAAAATGCTGATTCATTTGCAGGCCAGCAAAAAGAAATGTTACTAGCAGGATGCCTTTGATAAACATCTACTGTGAAGTATAACACAAGCTAAGTGGAAAACTACAGACCACAGTGCAGCCTAGTTTCTGTCCCCTCCCACACACACGTCATTGTCATATTAGCCGTGAGATTACTCAGCCAACCCAGAGCCATGCAGGGGTTCCTACTTCTTCAATTTCAAAACACTTTCAAAGATCAGGTATAAGCATTTCATCTTGAACTTCTAGTTAACTTAGACACAGCATTTGTTTCAAACTGATATTTATAGTTCCTTCCAGTCAGCAAGAAGTACCAGTGAAAAGAGCTCCCATCAACCTGTAAAAAAATCTCATCAGTTATACCCTTAAAACATGTATTACAGCAAATCCTGTCAGGAACAACAGGATCACACATAAGTTTTATTTTCAAGTATTGACAGTTTCTACAGTGCCTAAAATGTATAACAGGAGTATGGCAACACAAGGAATATAACCTACACATGGGAAGAAACAGTGCCTGTAGGACAAGAAAGATGTGATTAAATAATGAGCTGTGGACTAGTTGCAGATCAAACTGAAGTCACACAGAAGAAAAAAAAATTTCTTCCTGGTTCAGCATGTGCAAACTGCAAATAAGTGCTCTTTACATGGTAGGGATTGAACATGTTTTTCCAGCTAACTTGTCTAAAAACCACACTTGGAAATTTTGCACGTATTTCTGTACTTTGCTGGGCAGAGAAGTTATTCTTAAAACCTGAATAAAACATGAAAAGCAATAAATAGTTACAGGGTTATGACTGGATCAAGTTTTTATCCTGGATATAGAGTTCAGCAGCAGTCTGTTGGCTAAGCCATGTCTGAATTCAGCAGTGATTTCATTCATGTATTCGACACTACTGTCATGACTAACTCTACTAATGTCACTTGATCAAAGTACTGCACGTAATCCTGCTAACACCGGCTGTGTTTAGTGAGCATTTCTCAGTTGCAGTGTTGACTTAACCAGGTTAAGACAACTTAATCTCTCTTCTTGGGTTCCCTCAACTGAGTAGATACAATTGTTTACAGCCTCCCAGTGAACCAGACTGAGATTTATGTTCGAAAGTTTCCTTTCTAGTGAGTTATTTTTTTATAGTAATATACAACCTTGGGAAACTAAAGGAGCAAGGGAACAGCAGTAAGCAGGTGAAGCAAAAACAGCATAACCAAATGCTTATGTCAGTATTTTGGTCTATTTCAGGCAAAACCAGCCCTTACAGTAGGTAGAGTTTTGTTGGGTTTAGGGTTGTTTACGTTTTGTTGTTGTTTTTTTAGTGCATAATCCAAGAAGATCTCAGCTTTTCCTGACAAATGCATTCCACACTATTGGAATAACTTTCAAGCAATGCCACTGTTAAAAGTATTGTTATCAAAATATTCCCAGGCACAACAGAGTAAGAGAGGCACAGCAAGCAGCAAAAGCAAAAAGCAGCCACTAACAAGCACTAGGCTCTGACACACAGTAAGACAAGTGAGCCCCATGGCAAGCACAGAGACCTGTCCATTAACAGCTGAACAGCACTAACAGCTATACATTTGATCTAGCACATCCCAATCAAATCTGTCATTATCTCAAACCCTTTGAGCCCCATGTTGGGTGCCAAAAAGGACTGTGGTGGTTTAACCCCAACCAACAACTAAGCCCCACACAGCTGCTCACTTACTCCCCCTCGGTGGGGCTGGGGAGAGAAACAAAGTCAGAAAAAACTTTCAAGATTTAGTCAGTTTAACAGGGAAAGCAAAAGCCACACATGCAAGCAAAACAAAACAATGAATTTATTCGCCACTTCCCATGGGCAGGCAGGTGTTCAGCCACCGTGAGGAAAGCAGGGCTCCATGACATGGAACAGTTACTTGGGAAGATAAACACCATCACTCCAAATACGACCCCTCTCTTCCATCTTGCAAACCAGATAGGTCTCGTAGAGCTAAGACTTCAATAAGTGAATTTAGAGAAATTTCACCAGGAATACAAGGGATTAAGGAAAAAAATTTAAGCTAGCTTAAATTGATTTCTAAACATTCGATTCTCGTTGCAAAAATGAGCAAATAAGTGAAATACACAAATTTTAACTGGTCACAAGTCATGAAGCAATGAATTAGCATTCAGAACTTTTAGTCTGAACAGTAGTCCCTGAATCACCAATGCAGACTGTCCACGCAATGAGCACTTCCTACCCTCATCTTACTAACCACAGAAAGTATGTTTTATATTCTCAAGAAAATGTTGGTATTTTATAGGTGCCAAGTTGCATTCTGCCAACACTAGTATGGAAGCTTCATGAAATATACTCAGTGCAAAAGATACCAACACCGAAGAAATTAATTGCAAAGATTGTTTCTAAAGTTCACCTAAGGCACAGGGAAAAAAATCCCGCTGTAGCACTTATCTAATTGAAATTTCATGCTACTTTGAGAAAATGCAAGACAGAGACTGCCTCTGGTTGTGCATACTTGAGAGACTCAGTGCTTTTTTTCTCTGTTACACCTCCTTTGTCCCACTTCATGCAACTCCCCAAGTCTTCCCATGTGCTTTAGCAGCCCTGAAGAACAGTAATAGAAGGATAATCGACTCCCCTCTCTCCCCAGCCCCTCAAGCTGAAAGGCTCCCATACCTTTTAACTGCGATTTGCAAGTCTATTTACATTCTTACCTTGAAATATTCAAAGGTAACCAGTATTCACCATGTCTAGGTTGGCTTCCTAAGGCCACAGGCAGAACTAGGATCAGCACAGAACTGCAGGTCGCTCTTTACTATACATTTTGAGTTTAAGAGCAGAGGGGTCATGAGAGAAAATGTGCTGTTCAGAGGAACTGGTGGCCCTTAATGGCAATATCACCACACTGGACAACAGAAACACTGACCTGTCACAAAATACTAAGTACAGTTATCAATTTCTAGAACTCACAGATCAAGAGGTGAAGTTTGGGGATAGACTAGTTCTCTTTATCTTAGACTTTTAAAGCTGGTTTTGCCAGGTTCCTATTTAGAGACACAGATATTTTACACGAGACCACTGGGAACTGTTCCAAAACAGTTCCAAAAAACCTGATTCTCCTCATTTGCTGACTCTAGCTAAAATCTGTTGTGAGAAGGGCAGGAGCAAGAAATGTCAGGAATAATTTTTACGGTCCCAATTTTCAAGTCTTTAGTCTGAGCAGATTTAGACCACAGCAACAAAAACATTTCTTGCCTACCTTACTGTGTTTTGCCTGCTAATGGGAGAATTAGTTTGATCTGTAAAAAGGGAACTAAGCTCAAGGGGGCCACAGGTGGGTGTACCCAGAGTTTCCAAACTTACATGCCAGAGCACGAGTTACCCAACCAGTCAAATTAAAATTGTAAACAGCTGCAAACAAACTTTTGCAGATGTTACTCATGTATGCTTCACACCCATAATTTGCAAGTCAAGTAATGCCAATATTTATGTACTGTAAGTACATAATTACGTTGCTATGGAACATAATATTCCCCCTCTAACTCAGGCTCAGGGTAAAGAGGTTTAATTCACTTAAAAGCACAACTGTGGTTAAGACTTTACACACCAATCATAATGCACATGGCTACTGCAACGAGGCAGGGGTTTCAGTGAATCTCCTTATAATAAAAGCAGTGTTTAGAAACACTGTTATTCACTCAGTCAATAATGTATGTAATATTTTATTACATATATGCTCCAAGTTTCAAGAACTGGACTTTAACATTAGAGTATAATGGTCAGGTTTCAAAAGCACAAACATGGGTGACAGTCCTGCTGACCACAAACTGGAAAAAATACTTGAGCTTTCTGGTTCTACTGAAGTTTAACAATACCACCTGTTGCTTCCTGAGTAACAGAGATGCTCACTTGCCAGCTCAGTCAGATGCAGAGTGTCACACCAAGCAGAAAATAATTAACACTGTACCTGCTACATCCTACAGGAAAAAAAATGGTGCTAAGACAGTGAAGAAGTTCCAGAGATTACTTTTTTAAGATTACTTAGTTATTATGGTCAGGTTAATACTCTTAGTTGTCCTTTTTTTTTCTTAATTCCCAGAATGAAAATTCCCTTGACATACAATTGAGATTAAGAGTCTATATCTATAGTTTAGGAAGATAATTATAGCATCTCTAATTACCATCAGAACAAGTTTTACAAGCTTTTTTAGTAACTCCATGTAACAGCCATATGATTAGAGAACATTAACGTTAGAATCTGAATCTCAATTACAGTAATTTCTACTTGTAAGTCCATTATATCACTACAGGGTCAAAAAGGCTGTTTAATTTTCACCTTTCCCATTTGAATTAAGTCTATTCCCAACTGGGAATTTTCTAGAGTTGAAACCATTTTCTCTTATATAGTATGATACTGCTCTAAGGCTTCCCCCCATAATTTCACAATATATACATTCAATATTAATTAAAACAGTTTTCACATAAGCCCTTAGGGATTTAAAGAAGAAAAAAATAAACAAGAAACACATGAAATGCTATTATAGAATAATATTTGAAGCATATAAATAATTAGATGTTTAAAAATATTCTGTATTTACCAGAAGAGTCACAGCTGTTCTATGCTCTAAAAAATACAGCAAAAAAAGGTACAGTTAAATTTATACTTCCTGTACTTCTTTTTTGCAGTATACTGTAATGTGTTCACTGTTAAGAAGCTGAGTTTTAAAAGCTGATTATTTGATCAACAGAAGCTGAGGAACTCTCATCTTCAAGAAATACTATTTCAGTTCTGAAAAGACCCTCCTCACTTATCTGACTCCAGACTCTGAAGGCAAGAGCTTCCCATTCTGTCCAAAGCCACAAAGCAATAAGTGACACTTCTTTTCCAAAAAGCATCACAACTGACAGGACTTATTGGTCACGTATCCTTCCACAGGAAAATATTCCCTTGCATATTTTCAGAAATAAAACATATTTGTCATCCTTTCTCCACCCACAAAACTAAATTTTTAAAGGAAAAAATCATTATATATCAACACAACCAAGAAGATAATAAATCTGCTGGTTCTAGAAGACCAAAAAAAAAGCACATTGAAAAATTACTTCAAGTGAAATTATCATATAACATAAGTCATTAGTTACCTTTATACGAACTTTTAGTGTGATTTAATTATTAGAATTCCTTAGGAAAAATAGCAGAGATAAGTTTTAAAAAATTTCTTAGAACTGTTAGACTGATGAGTTCATTCTCAACACAAGTAGAAGAGAGTTTCTATAATAACACGCAAAACGCTGCGTCTTGCAAAACCTACAGAACTTAAAGGGAAAGGAGAAATACAGGTGCATTTCCCTCTTTCTCTTCCAACACCAGCTGCTGATTGCAATGATGGTGAGACAGGTACTGTCTTCAAGTAGGGAATGGGAATGTGTTATGCAAACAGCACGTGAAAAGCTGCACTGGACATTCAAGTCAGAAAAGCTTCATGTAAGGAAGATTACATGGATTCCCTTATTGCAAACTTGCACCTAATAGCTAAACAGTTTTTGCTGTATACACATTTTTGAAAGCCTCAAAATACTGAGTAACCTGTAATAACAAGTAAGATAAACTATAGCTAGTATTAACAAAATGAATAAGCTATTTTCAGAGCTTATTCATGAAAGGGCAAATTCATACTGAATACTACAGTTTGAGAATACTGGGGTTGGATTGAGGTGCGGGTGACTTTTCTTTTTTTACTAAAAGAAAATATCACTATTCCACATGCTATAAAGGCACTTGTCCTTATAAAAACTATACCAACACTCAATTTGAAGCTTTCAGAAAGGTTCAGTCCTATAATATAATAGGTGTTTCTTGGAAGAAAAGAGATCAAATGTCAATAAAACACAGAATAAAACACAGAGCATTTACAGATGCTTTGCTTTAAAAATCATCAACAGGGAATGCATCTAGGTTGCAAGTCTAGTGCTCCACAATGGTAATGCAAATCTGAGAAGTGAAATTTCCAGTAATCAATACAAAAATTTTGCACTTTAAGGTGTTACTTTTTCAGAAATAGTATTAAAAGCCAACAAATTAACTCAAGCGCAGATAGAAGTTGGGACAAAAGCCCTGTTACACAGATAAGAAGAAACTTAAATACTGAAGAATTTATTAAAATAAGAACTTTATTTTCATCTCAATATTATTACTCACCCGCTTTGGCCCACTAAAAATCTTCCTGGTGTTTTCCTTAGATTTATCACCTTGCTTATTTGTGGATTTCTTATTGCCTTCAAGCACACCAGATGCATCCTCTGAAAACTCCAGATCTGTTAAAGGTAAATATAGAAATGAAACAACCATATTGAAAGCTGCTGTAAGAGCACTTCTCACATCTGACAATTCCACATGTACAGCTTCTGAAACTACATAATGAACAATCAGTCTTCATCAGAAAAAATCAGCTTTAAAGCCAAAGGCAGTTCTGGATGGAGCTCAGGTTTACTGACTGGAATGTCACAATATAACAAAGCATTACAAGGTATGTAGTCACAACCATCACTGAACCTCTTGTCCAAGCTACTGCTTCCCACTCCATACTCCTGTGAATCCCAGGTTACCTTTTACATGTGCTTACTTATGGCTTACTGCTACAACTCTGAACAGCAGATGAGTAAAACAGTAGATTGGGTTCTACAAAAGTGTGACATTAAGAGATTTAGAAGGAGAACACTTGACACTACCATTACAGGACCAAAGAATGGATCCTACTTCACTTCTCATGAAGGCACAGCCTTTTTATATTTGCTTATTCTGCTGTAAACAGAAAATAACATAGTCGTAAGCTCACAAAAGAATCAGATAGGAGGAATTGCTGAAATGGCCTTTCAATGTATCCAATACTTGCCTTACCAGTAATTCCAGTATTCAGTCTTGGATTGGAAATCAGCAATTCACCCATCTAATTAAATTCTTGTCCTTTTTTTTCTTTAAACTGGTGTTATCTCTGAACCCTTGGAGAGAAGGGTTTACTTGGCACAAAGCAGAAGTTACCATAAATTTCAAGACGGAGATACAGACATAGAGAAGCACCATTTCATCTGACAATCTGCTCAGAAAACACAACTATTCCAGAGAAGGTGCTGCTATTTGTAAACTGCACTGCAAAAATACAAGCAGGTTGGTTCAGTTACTGTAGCTCCAAGTGCACTGACATCCAGTAAACAAGACTGGCTGAGTGCTTGGGTAAGAAGGCAGCAAAGGCAAAACAGACAAGCAGCTGTCTAGGGGCACTTACAAGGACACAAAACCTGTCTCAGAGACTCAAGTACTCTTAAAACACAAGGACACAAAACCTGTCTCAGAGACCTAAGTACTCTTAAAATGCTCAAAAGTTTGTTAAACTGCAGCAAATTTCAACAGGCTTGGCAGCACCAGGGCAGGTGGAATGCCTACAGCAAGACACTTACTGGAACCAACCTCCTGCATCCCAGCTCACTGGTTTTCAGTTTAGTTGCATGATGTGAGCACAAGAGCTTAAAAACACAGCATGAACAGTCCCTCTGAAAATTAACTTTAAAAGATGTTTCAGCAAAATTAGTCTAGCCAAGGAAAAACATTTCAGGCCAATTTTCATTAACTTAAATAAAGCAAAACTACTTCCAAATCTATGTAAAAGTCAACTTAGTCCTTGGTGGAATTTGTCAATTCAAGGAGTAAAATCAAATTACTTGGATACACATCCTTACAAATCCTGAAATACTTTTGTAGAAGTCAGGCCCTGAATGCAATTCCAAAGAAAGCCAAACCAACAGAACTGGATCCACCTATTGCAGATTAAAAACTAAAAAGTAACTTATTTGGCTACAGCAATTACAAACAAGCAAGTCACTCAGAAACAAAAAATGTGTTCATCAGCACCATAATCTGTGCCTTGTGCTAAGACTTGGAACTGGCATTGGCTTCATTAATGATTAACAGTGCTTCAGATCAACCATGCCACAATTTCAAAATCACCTTAAGCTTCTTTGTTTGAATTCTATTCCTATGTGATTCTGAACTATCCCATTTAAATCAGATCATTTTAAATTCCAAGAAACTTCTTGATAAAAAACATTTCAACTCCTACTTACAATAGGATAATTTTGCATTTTCTGCTGTTGCTAGCACATCAAACACTTTTATGATTAGCTCTGTAAGATTATCTAGAATGCTTTTATTTGAGCAGTGCTTTTGGAGGCCTTCTAGGTACCCTAAAAGCACTCTGCATACATTAACTTGGCACGCTTTCAAATCTAAACTCAATAGGGTGTGTGGGAGAAACCTTTTGTTAACATGAACTGAGTGAGGCAAACACACCAACAGTTTGGTTAGCAGTGACACTACTGAAACTTGTTTTCCACTGCCTCTCTTGTATATGATTTTTCCCTCCCCTCATGGAAAAGTTGAGGATATTGACCTTTTTCTCAATATGGAAGCATGTAAGGCCTTTGCTCCTTTATCCAACCATTTTCAAGGCATTTACAATCTCTGAGATAATTTGCCTGTCTTGTGTAGAACTGGAAAGATGTTCAAAGACCAACTAGATGGCAACAGGCAGTTCTGCTTTAGTGTCTGAGGGTAATTCTGCAGAAGGTTTTGATGTCCAAACAGGACTCTGCCTTTGAGGACTTTGATGTAATCTTAACTGGCTAAAAATATTTACCCAATTAAAGTGATTTTGTTTTTGAGAAGATGCAAAGGAATTAAAAACAAAAGAAAAAAAACCAAACCCCAAAAAATCCAAAAACAAACAAAAAAAAAGGCAAGTTAGATCACCAGAAAGGAACTGAGTATTAAATACACAAAAGCTATTTTGTTATCCAAAAAGATTATAGGAATCTCATCTTGATCACTGAAAAGAAAAACAAATGCATGACACAAAGGTTAAGCTGTGTATCAGAACTGATGCACAAAGCAAAATGCTAAGCTGCAATAGAGATTTCTCTCAGATACAACTCCCCATTGATTACTACAGTCAAGTCAGTCATTTTCTTGCAGTATTAAAAGCTTCTCTTCACTAGTCACCCTGTGCTCTGGCTACTGAAATGACAGAGATAGTGTTTGACATCTGTGAAAGACTCACCAGTACTTTTGCTCCCTGACATTCTGGCAGAGTACAGCTGGGAGACACAGGAGTGAAAGGGGCTTTTGCTTCCCTGGGCTACTACACTGACTAGGATGAGAGAATTTTAGATTACAATGGGGGGAAAAAAAGGCAACTTTAACTAGAACTCCAAGCTTCAGCAAAAATCTAAGGTTCTAAGTTAAGAAGTTCCTTCATTAAAAGAAAAGTGCATGAACAGCACCTAGGAATTTAACAGCTGGAGCATCTTGTGGTTTGGGGTTCTTGGGGGTTTTATTTGTTTGGCTTTTTTAGTGCTTTTTTTAACTATTTCAGCAGGCAAATCTATCATAAAAGTGAACAACAGAAAAGACACTTTGGTGAAAGACAATCTAACCAAAATGGAATTGATCTATTTTGCAATTTCTCCTGCAGTACAATACTGTCTCTGTAATGTTTAGTGCTTTCTTAAATTTCATTTGTAGAGACATTTTAATAGGTACTGTTAAACTTACTTTCCCCCAGCTGTGAGCTACTAGACTGGAAGGAATAGTCCATTTCCTGTTTCATTATAAAATCTTTGTAAGATATTTTAAACTAAGACTCTAAAACATGTTTCATAAAAATAGGCCTAGATTAGGGTAAGTAACCAAATCAGTGTTACGGCAAAAATGTTGTAAGACTGTAACAAAGCACTGAAAGCATCAATCTCTTGGCAAGCTGACTATGCCATGAAACAGTCTTTACATGCAGAATACCAAAATCAGTCTCAGGAATTTCTGGGGCTAAAATTCAGAGAGGCAATCTGGCACCTCACCTGTCAACCTGGAATGGGAACACTGGATTTTTATCTGTGGATTTATTCATTAACGAAAAAAAAAAAAAAAAAAAACCAAAAAAGAACAGCACATACAGGGCTCAGGTAGCATTTGCACCTCTCAGTACTCTTCATACTTTCAGGAAAGAAATTTAGGGTGCAAGATGTTCTGAAAGCTTTTTCTGAGGTTTGGAGTCAAAAGTGGCACTGTCCATGGAAGCAGAAGTCACTTTTTTCAGTATGTAAAGATGATACCTCAGAGCAAGCCACATTCTACTGCAACTTCAGGCTTAAATCCAGAAGTCCTTGATAATTATCTGATTCAGCATCATTGTATTTAAGGACCTTAATATGGTTGTTGTGAGTGATCATGATGCTCAAAATTTGCAAAGGTCTGAAAGAAGACAGCACAAACTTTATAAAAGGAGTCCTACAAATTTTAGGACAACATCAGACTCCTTGTTTTTGTAATCTATACTACAGGGTATTACCCTTTCCAGAAGAAAAACTGCAAGTCAAATCTCACCTGGCTACAGCAGCACGAAACAGGAAATCAAATGAGCAAAGGAGCTGCAAAATAAAGGGAGAGCATCTCCCAGCAGAGGCAGTGAGAGGTAGCTCTTACCTGGGAAGTGGAGAAGTGTTAAGAACTAACAAAATGTGAATATACATCTACCTGTGCCATGGAACTCTCTTAGGAAAATATTTCAGAGAAATCATCTGTGATACCTCAGAGTATAAAGGCCTCCTTGGTGAATGTAGAGCTGAATGCAAACTGTAGGTATTTTGAGACTCCAAAGGACAGCAGCTGAAAGGATTATGTGATGGGTCAGCAACTCAGCTGCATTAACTGTACAAAGAATTTTTTCCCTTGGAATAAATGGCTGAACAAAGACTCACCAGAGACAAGGACTCGGGAGTATTTCTTAAGCGGCCCTGTAAGTTAAGCCCATTTTCCAAAGAGGCTGGAATGCAAGTGCCTCATCATAAGTAAATTTTATTAAAACAAATCAAGGTTGTGTTTGAAAACACAATCTTCTCAGACAACCTCAGTATCCCTTTGTTCCTTTTCAACTCTATATAAAACCCCAGCACTTACATTTACCTTTGATTAAAAGGCTTACAGACAATTCTGGTTTTAGAAACCATTATAATTAGAACAGATAAATGAACATTTTTTCCTATGAAATTTTATTTCTGGATTGTATTAGCAGAAGCCATTTGTAGGGGAAAAAACCCAGCTTCTCCAACATTTGCAAGGCTGGATTGAGTCCTTCCCTCCCCCCACCACAATGAAATACATCCAGCCAAAGTCTTAAAAATTTAACAACTTCAGTGAACGGATAAAAGCTCCTCATGCTTCATGCTCCAAAATGGAGGTCCAAGAAGTTCCTTAAAACAGTGGCAATGTTTTGAAATACTTATTCCAACATGTATGATTCTTTGGCATTAGACTTTTTCAAAATGTAAAAGCTAAGAAAACACCCTTCACCAAAGTTACTCCTTTTGTTCTTCACCAGCATACCTCAACCTTTAAAGTCATTATGCAGGACCCAAGCGACCACCAAGCAAGTCTCATTTTTCAAAGGATCTCAAACACCAGAACTTGCTCAGTGTACGCTGCGTGCAGTTTTGCTCATATTTGTGTGTGTTGAGTACACATGCACACACACACACCCCTGACCTGTGCAAGAGATAGAGGTATCTAAAAACTGGAAACAAAAGCAGAAACACATGAATATGCAGAGGCTCTCCCAAAGTCAGTTATCTGACTGGCACTCCACAGGTCCTCCACAGCCTCTCCCTTGAGCTGTGCACCCTCAGATAAGCTAGGACTTGAGAAAGGTCTAAACTGCCTACAAACATGTTCAAAACTACAAAAAGACATTTCACATCTCTTAAGAACTGCTTGAATTTCTGCACTCAGCTCCATAATTCTGGGTTGATGTGGTGCTTCTGTGGGCAGATATCTGCCTTCCAGGCATCGGTACTGTATGCTCAACACACTAAAAAGGTAAGAAACTTCTGTTCAAAAAGAAAAAAACTAACTCTGGCAAGAGATCAAAGGGTATAAAGCATACTGCAAGACAGATATGAAACACCAGAGAGGACCACAGCAGAAATAAGTGAATTTAACTGTTACATTTCCAAATCGGTACTATTGTTCAACAAACTCCTAGACATGCTGGAAAAAGAAAAAATCAATTAAAATTAAATATTAAATATGTATTCCAAAAGAATTCTACTTACCTGCATTAGTACTGAGCTGGTTGTCCTGGGAACAGTTTTCATTGCCATCAGAGGTTGACTGTAGTGAAGAAGAGGGTGCAGTTCTACTTCGTTTTTTGTTAGCTTTCCTTTCTGCTATCTGCCACTCTTCATCTTCGTCCTCACTTTCACTTAAGTCATCAAACCCAAAGTATTTGATTTTGTAATTGGAACTCCCAGAACTTCTAGAGGCGCCTTCGCCTCCCCCTCCCTCGTCTTGATCATCAAACCCAAAAAACTCTAACTTGACATCCTTTTTGGATTTGGTATTGCTTGGTCGAAACCTGGTTGTAGTTTTTGTGGTGGCCATATCTGCTTTTTTCCTCAGGCGCCCAGCTTCTCCCAGGTCAGCAGGGGTGGCTGTGGTGAACTCATCCATGCGTTCCATGGTATCCTGTATAGTAACGTTACAAACTGATAAGCAAGACGGATGTAGAACAGTGTAGTCTCTAGTCCGTCCAACCGTCCCTCTAAAACTGGTCCCACTACTTAAAGAAACTTTTTTTCCTGGGTTCAGACCATCATTATTTGACTCATTGTTTGCTTTGGATAAAGACTGACTAGTGCCATCCATTAGCTTGTCAAAATTTGTTGCCCCCTGTGGTTTTGCTTTGTTGGATCGACAATATGTCCTACAGTTGCTTGGCCTAGGAATAGGTTGCACGAGTTCTTCACTAATGGCTTCCTTTGGGTTTTCAGTATCTTCTTTATCACACTCCTCATCCTTGCTCTTCATCTCTGAGAGATGTTCATTGTCAAAGTGTAATATATACTCTCCAGTTCTGGTGTCTTCAGTTTCATCCTCCCATTCATACAAGTGAGTTCTTAGTGGCCCCTTCATCTGAGATGTTTCTGAGGGAGAGTCTGCTGTTTTTCCCATGTGGGAGTCCCAAGAATCAGGCAAGTCCTTGGCTTCAATGTTGCATCTAGATGTGTCTGTAGTCTCAGCATTGGTTTTGTTACTGACCTCAGCATTCTCATAGATGAAATGACTGTTCTCATTATCCTCATTCAAATTCTGGATTTTATCTACAAGAAAAGATACACTTATTACAAAAAAGCAGTATTAAAAAAATCATCACCTTTGTGGGCAACTTTGAAAAAAGTCACAATATCACAACAACTATTCAATGACAAACCATTAGAAGTCTTTATTAAGCCCCCTAATTTAAAGCTTTTGATGTAATAAAGTTATCTTATAATTTCTAGCCAGAAAAATGACTTTGAAAATGAGCAACATGAGAAAATCCTAAATACAACCACTTATTTACCCAGGCAAACTACATGAAAAAGGAGAAAGTCTGCAGTGAAATCTTCAGAAAAGGCAATTTTCAACATTTTACATGCAAGTGACTTACAGTGAACAATTACAGATGAAGAACAATTACAAAGCATTTTCTAATTGTATGAAAGAATTTCCTTCTTGTACATAAGTGTTTTGTTTTAATCTTATGTAAACACCCCACCCCCCCCAAATCCTTGTTTACATCAAATTATTTCAGCTACACTTGTGTTTCAAATGAAAGGCTCCCAATATAGATTTTAGTGTCAGCTTTGCTTCGGATATACTTAAGTACTTTTTGCTTTTGCATAGAAATTGGAAGAAACACAAAACATCTATGAATCAATGACTTAACTAAGTTTCAATATATTCATTTTTAGTAGTATAAGATGCATTAGAGTAGTCCACTGTAGTCAGAAAAGACACAGGCAGCTCACAGCCGCTCCTTCAGATACTCCTGGTGCAAGAACTACATAGCAGTGAGGCTCCATCACAGGAGAACTGAAAAGCACCATGGGCCACAGAACCTACTGATGAAGTTTATTTAACTTGCTGAAAACTACCCTATAATTCCCTGCTTAACACATGAACTGTAAAGCCACTAAAACCCGTGTAAGCAAACCACTAACATACCAGTACAACAATGCTACAGTCCCTGTTAGGAGCTGCATTGTAAGTTTTGCTCCATGTACCTTGAACAGAATGACACACGTCAGCAACTCCTGTTTGCTGCTTCAAAATGCTTTTGGACGTCCAAAAGAAATACAGAAAATTCAATTGTCTTTATAATTTAAAATCACAGCACTTCTGAAATGCAGGTTTTTACAACGGATTTCTACATATCTGAAGAAGAGCTGCTGCCAAAAATTAGTCTTGCACTTCTCCAGCCCACAGCCACACTCATCTTACACTGTCAAAGAGAACAAATCTCACTGTGAGAAGTCAGTTTTTGCAAGGCTTGTTTCCAGCTGACCAGCATCCACACCATAGTAATGTCAGGAAGACAGTACCCAAGTCTTCCACCCCTCATCCTCTCAACTGATGGGGAAACCATTCCCCTTGGCTTCCCCAAATACCAACAAAAGCTTAGTGGATTTGGTACCAGAGTATGATGATGATTGCCATAATCTGTTGCTGGCCTCACACACACAAAGACACTCTGCAACACAAGTGTGCTATTTCCTGGAAATAAGAATTTCTTTGAAATTTCTGGGCCAGTATCACCAAACACAGGAACCAAGGTGTCTGCCGTTACTACTGACCCTCATTCAACCGGCTGCCAGGGCCAGGAGGAGCAAGATAAGAAGTCTGACTGGAATGCAGAAGACACTGGCACACAGAAGAGTAGCATGCAATGTGATAAACTGGAAAAAAAGAAGCAACTAGGACAGGTACAAGTGAAAACAAAAATGCCAGAAGAGAACGTGCTTGGAAGACAAAGGCGCAGAATGCTACAGTAATAAAAGATGCTCCACTGGCAGATTGCAACCAATTTGTTAGGTAGCAAATTCTTCCTAAGCCCATCAGTAAAATGAGGGCTTGAGCATCCCTTTAGCACTAGTCTTGGCTGCATCAAACTTCATCAGCTTCCATTTACTCAGGTGGCACAAATGTTTCATAGCACTGACCAGAAGATTTCAGCCCTCGTGAGGGAACTGCACATCAGCACTGTCCCAGGGACTTGGTGCTCATTTGTTTTCAAAGTAAAATGGCATCATGTAAATGTCATCCTTGCACAAATGGTTTATAGAAGAACTTTAAGGTTCAAGACCAGAATTCTAGTAAAAGAAAGGACCCCAAATCCAGTTTTGGTTTAACCCTAGCTGAAATTCCTCAGGGAGCCAGGACAAATACCTCACAAACTGCATCCAAGTTTTCTGGGAGTCCAGCTGAGGTGGAATTCTGAGGCCTAGAATTCATGGCCATGAGCTGAGACAGGGAAGATTCAGGCTAAATACAAGAAAATAGATTTTTCACTGTTAGGGTGGTCAGGCATTGGAACAGCCTGTCCAGGGAAGTCAGTGGAGTCACTGTCCGGATCTGGTGCTGGAAGATTTATTTTAGGGCTTTAAGGCTTAATGTGAAGTGACAGGTTAATGGTTAGACTCAATGATCTTAAATATCTCTTCCAACCTTGATGATTCAATTGTATGATTATAGTTATATCATAGAAGTATACACACTCAGCTAGAAATAAAAAAGCTCTTCACAGAATATATGAAATGTGAAACTAAATTCCTCAGAGAACAAAGAACCCTAACCCTAGCCATCTCAGTGATGGAATCATGGCTAATTTTTTCAGTATCAATATGTTGTACAAGAAATCTTGTTATTCCCATTTCAATCTCATGCTCGTGACAGTCCAAGAGGCCCAACCAAAATTAATCTTTCTGTAATTGAGGAGTTTGACAGTGTACAGTATGTTCCTTTTCCCCCCATATGTTTAATGTTATTGTGCAGCTGAAGACTACCATAACACTTAGACATGAAAACTAGCAAATTAAATTAAAACAAATTTTCAGGCTTCCTTGCTAGAATACACTATTTTGCAGCCTCACTGCTACTGCTCCGTATCTGAAGGCATAATACTTTAATTAATAATGCCTAAGCAACATTAAAATAAGTACATTTAAAATATTCCTGTCTTCCCTTACTAAACAATACTGAATTGTTAGGAAGAAGTTTCAGTATGCACGTCTGAAAAAGGAGATGTTTTCTCATCCTCAGAAAGTCTATGATTTTAGAGAGACACATTTCATACCAGGACTGAATCAAATCTCATCTACCCAGGGCAGGAATAGAATATACGTGTACCTATGTACATTACAACAACCCAAGGGTCAAATAATTCAGGAATCTGTTTGAAGATGAAAAAGGTTGAAATTTCATTTCACATTATCATCTCAGCTATGCTGTACTCTCAAGCAGGAAAGATGATTAACACATCAAGCCTGGTAAACCAACTGAAGAGGACAAAGCTGATTCAGTTCAGTAGCACTAACAAAAAGGAAAAAATTACCAAGCAATCTTCCTCCAAAGAAACAATTAATCAATGACTCTCAAAAGTTTATTTTTTTTAACACTCCGCTACTAACAGATCACCAGAACCATGACTACCCTATAATACTTAATTCCACATATGTTCTCTTAAAACTCCAGATTTTTAATATGCAAAAAGCAAAGATATTCAGGGAGTATATATTTAACTCTTTCACTTAAGATCACTTCATCTAAAACATACTCCATGAATTCTTGCTGTTTATTCATCAGTTCTGATGTAGTGTTGAGCAGCTGAAACCGCTTTACTTTTTCAGATCCCTGCCAGGAAGTTACTGTCAGTAGTCAAGAGCTAAAGCCATCACCTCCTAGGCCATTGTAAGAAAGGCAATCCTTATGACACATCACCTACAGCACTGCTTTTATTTCAAAAAGTTTTTCTACCATGCTGTGCTGGTTTGGGCTGAAGTAGAGTTAACTTTCTTCACAGAGGTTAGTATGGGGTTATGTTTGGGTTTTGTGCAGAACACAGAGTTGATAATGCAGAGATGTTTTTGTTATTGCTGAGCAGAGCTCACACAGAGCCAAGGCCTTTGCTGCTTTCTGTACTGCCACACTGGCAAGGGAGTTGGGGGTGCATGGGAGATTGGGAGGAGACACAGCTGGGACAGGTGACCCAAACTGACCAAAGGGATATTCCATACCATAGGACATCATGCTCAGTATATAAGTTGGGAGGAAGAAGAAGGAAGGGGGGACATCTGGAGTGATGACGTTTGTCTTCCCAAGGAACCGTTACGCGTGATGGTCCCTGCTCTCCTGGAGGTGCTGAACACCTCCTGTCTGTGGGAAGAAGTGAATTAATTCCTTGCTTTGCTTTGCTTGTGTGTGCAGCTTTTGCTTTCTCTATTAAACTGTCTTTATCTCAACCCATGAGTTTTTCTAGCTTTTACCCTTCTGATTCTCTCCCCATCCCATTGGCGGGGGAGTGAGTGAGTGGCTGGGTGGTTCTTGGCCGCTGCTGGGGTTAAACCACAACACATGCAATAGATTATTTCACCAATAACAGAGTCAAACAGATAATATTTTCATTAAGAGTGAATTTTGGTTAATTCTGATAATATAGTTACACACAGAGAAAAACTATTCTACAAATTGTCCTAGAATAATTTAGAAGACACTAAAATTAGCCCAATATTTGTATGGCTCTGAACGAGCAACACAGTGCCATCTAATCATCTGTGACCTATTAAGGGAACAAAACTTTCTACTCTTAGTGCAGCAGCCTCATTTGGACAAACCGAGGCATCAGTTGAGAGATGCATCATGACAAGAACAATTCCACTTCACTTCTATTTGCTTTGTTTCAATTTTTCTGTACTTGCTGTGCTGTGGTTGTTACATTTTTGTTCCCAGAGAACCTCCTATTCTGCTCTCCAATTTCCCACTTGCCCAACCCACCTGCTTGTTTCCCCATGCTTGTTCCCAACACTCCCAAAAACAAAACCAAGGACACTGAAATGGCTGTTAATTTCTCAATGCCTGTCTGCACCACCTGTATGAGAACCACCAAAACCACAGAGGTACTTCAAGGCATTGGTACCTGAAGGCTTTCAGCCTGAATTCCTTGTTTCTCTTGATCTGTAAATGTGAGAAAAATCTCTTTCTCCAGTCAGCTCTGCTGACTTATAAATAACAAATCCATTCTATCCCAGTCAAATGGCTTTATCGGTGCTTAGTTCACTGGACTCCCAAGAAATAGCCTTACAAGCCAAACACCATTAACAGCTCTTTATGTCCACAGCAGGACTTCTGCTGCTTCCTGAAGCCATGTATTGTTCTGAGTATGTCCATAAGCAACTCTGAATCCTGAGCCGTCTGAGAAGACTCCACAAGTATCAACAAAGTGTTACATCTCATTTTCCACTTTCAGTTATTAATTTAATATGGCAACCCAAGTTACTCTTAAACAGCAAACAAGTGGCAGATAACCTCCCCCTTCGTTTTGAGGCACCAAATTAAAAACACACGATACTTAAGGTTTTACCCACTGCACTAGGGAGGTTTTTCCACCTCCAGTAATAAAGCAAGGCTGAAGGACAATGCAACCACTAAACTCTTTAGTGTACACCAGGTAGAAAGTTTGGCTTTAAAACTGGATCATTATAACGCATTAGTGGAAAACTAAGCAGTGACATTTAGAGGAATACTTCTCAAAGGATACTTCGTCTAGTCACTGTTCTCATCTCATCAGTGGGTCAATAGCTGTCACACTGAAGCTTCAATACCAGAAATTACTGTAAATCACTTCCTAATTGCCCAAAGGTGTACAATAACAGCAATTCCAATAACCTTGATTTTTAAAATGATGGTATTTATTGGTAGTAACTGTTACAGCAGAAGCTAGCAGGACTGTAGAAAAAATTATGAGAAAACGAACTAATTGTGAATTATTAGATGCTCTGTAGTTCAAAAGAGGCATGTGACATCTCCTCCCCTTTTTAACTGCAATTAGGCTCTTTTGGGACAAGTATCAGAGTAAGTCTCTCAAGTAATTTCAAATCAGCAATAGCACATAACTTCTACACCCCCACCCCAACCCCCCAGTAGAAGCACATTATTCCTAGGAACTATAGCAATGTTCTGTTGTAATCATGATTTGCTTTCTGTTTAAATCTCTAAAACTTAACCACAAGAGTACAACAGAACCAACCAAAATGACTGACAGGTCTAAACTGAATATTAACTGATGAACACATACCTCTTGGTTTATTTTATGCTCTAGTTTATGTCACTTCACAAGTCTTTTGTACTGCAGATGAATTAAAAAAAAAGCAAACAACAAACAAGTGCAACTTCAACTCTTTGCCACCAAAGATGAGATGTGTTCACACACACAGATGCACATGATCAAAAACGTAGAACTATATTTAAGTGATTATGACTATTGTTCCAAGTACACTTTTTAAAAAGACCACTATAGACAAAATTTCAAGTTCAGACATTGCAGGACATTCAATTTACATAAGGAAATAGACTTTATACTCCTGTAGAGATATGAAACCATTGGAACAGCAGCAATGTGATAGTTGTCCAAAGTCCACCTTTGAACATTTAACAAATACACATCTAGACATATCAAACAGACTAGATGAATATAAAAGATAGTATTATGTTTCTATATTTCCTTAAAAACATGTACTTAATATAAGCACTCACTTACTAGATGGAACAAATGCTATTCCATACACCCAACAAAACCAGTAAATGTCTTGTGTCTACCATAAGTAGCCATACAAAAATACTTTCATAAAAGAGAAATTAATATTTGTTAGAAATAAAAAACATACATCCTTCAGCTCAACATTTCTGATAATTCTGACATTTAAATGTCTCAGACTTCAACTTCATTTTTTTAAGCACCTGTAACACCTTGCACTTACTTTAAAAGGCTTTCCTTAAGAAAAACATACCTGAAAAGCCATTCCCAAAGAGCTCTCAGAAACATTACTACTTCTTCATTGTACCACATGAGAAAAGGAAGAGTATCTCCCCACCCACAAAACATTCAGTTTAATCACAATAATAAAAGACACCATATAATTATACACTTGTTGAGATGGTGGAAAGTCTAAAAAACTGCAAGGCTTGCAGAAATGCCACAGTGAAAAGAATTACCTTGGGTTTGTTTTTCAACTGTATGCCATCCATAAAATAAATGGATAATGGGATGAGGACAGTGGGCTATGGGGACAGGACAGGAGCTTCAGTTGTACAAAGGTCTCAGGAGCCTGAAATGTTTTCCCAGGATTTGTTACACAGCTTGTCAAAGTTGCTCCGTTTTGTCAAACTAGTGCTACTTGCCTTTTTGCCTGGACAACTTCACAGATTCCTCAGCCAGTTTTTTAGACAGCCCAAACTGGTATTTTCTGGTATCATGACTGATGACACAACTAGAATATTTACAGTAATGAAACTTTACAGATATGACTGACTACCACCTAGAATCACACTTTTAGCATCTGGGTGC
>NW_008656392.1:7113-13232 GCF_000695815.1 Acanthisitta chloris | reverse complement strand
CCTGCTCAAGGTTCATTATAGTGGCATTTACCGTTCCTGCAGGCAGGGCCTGAAAGCAGTGAGCAGGCTCATGCAGGAAGGGAAGTCATCGAAACAACTCTTATCATTTCTCAGGGGAGATTAAAAGTTTGACAGAGCCTTCTTAGTTGAAAAGGAAACACTGATGCTTGGAGGAAAGATATCACTCTCTTTACCAACTACTTTTAGAGTTAACAACTTAATACCCTGATCCTTATGGTAATGCATATACCAAAATGCAATGCAAAACAAAGTACAGCAAAAAAATCATTTAGGTAATGAAAGACTCTTCTTGGCAAGAACTCCAAACAATCATAACCCATCTATCCTCCAGTCTAGTTCCCATTTCGCTTTTCTTTCATTTCCCTTTAACTTACAAGACTAAGTCACTTGGCTCTAAGTATAAAAATGCAATTTCCAGCTCCATAAAAACCAAATCATTAACAGCCTAACACTAATTGCCTACAGTGGAACACTATATGCTTTTGTTAACAATTCAGTGACAGAACTGCAGAAACATATTTGCTATTTTTATGTCACTTGGAGCACAGAGCAGTCTCTTAGGCCATGAGAGCAACGTCTCTTCATGTAAATTTCTATCCTGAACAGATTTCAGAGCTCATGGGACAGAGCTCACTGCCCCACAACTCCACCACCATCCCCTGCAGCCTCCTCAACCCCAACCTGTGTGATGGGGCAGGAGGCAGCACACGCAGACCACGTGCAGCGACACGTGGAGCCCATCAGCTTTCTGCTGCAGTTTCACATGGATTAGGGATACAGCCATAACCTCATCTGCCTTACCACCATGCAGACAGGAGAGAGGTAAGGGCACAGATGAAGCAATTCAACTCATGACACTTGAAACAGCATCTTTGAACGCTGTTTGAAATCTCTCTTTACTACTCAAAGTTCAGTCAAAACGGGTTAAACAGTACAAATGTTATTATGAAAGTGAAGAAAACAAAAGGACGATCAATACTAACTTTGGTATGTTAAGAAAACATGCCACAATATCAAAGGATTATCATAGATGCTTATTTTTTCTATGTACTCATGGATGAGTTCTCAGTGTTAAATGTTAGCCCTATTAACTTGAACTTTGGGTTAGTTTTCTCTCATTTCTAGCAATTCTTGATGAAAGCCACCAAAGCATCCTCCAAGCTACAAAAAAAACATGACTTTCTACAGCATTTGTAGCATGAGACCTTATGCTCCTTCATTGCTGTGTAACTAGCTGTAGAAGCCATCAGTTTTAATATTGAAAGTAGCATGATTGAATTATTATTTGCAGCAAACAGATCCACAAACTTAAACTAGGTTTCTTTTAGCATTAGCCACACAAGGGCACAGAATTCATCGCAAATTTATAGATGCTAAAGTTAGTCAGAAGCAACAAAACCTCAACAGGAGCAGGCAGGTGGCAAGATGCCAATTTTATATTCCTCTTTATTTCTCTTCCATTAGATACCAAGACACGTAAAATCAAGAAAACAAAGCATCAAGGAAAAGAAAGCAGTAAGATTTTATACAGAAACCCCAAAACATATACCAAAAAAGTGACTCCAGGGCCTGCAGAGCCCTCCAGCTCCTGAGGGCACATACATTGCATTACCAGACTGCAGCTCATCAACAGACCACTGACACAGGATGTAGGGAACGGTTTGTTAAGCTCATTATGAGCTACTGCTCTGCCTGATGTTCCTGAACACTCGGAAACATTTATTATGGCTCCATTACACCATCACCAACGTTCTCGAGCATAAAGCTACATCACTTCACTCTACAGCTTGTGGCCAACCAAGCTAAAGAAAAAGATGAATCTTTACCAGGTGCTTGTATCACATTCCTCATTTCTGGGAAGAGAGCCCAAACGAGACATACACAGTGCTGTCTTTGTTTTGGAGAGAAAACCAGTGACTGCAGAGAAGCCATGCTTTCCTCCAAATCAGAAAAGGAATTTCATTATGGTTATGGAATTACATTGGAAATTAAATGTTTTGGGTGGTAAGGAGAAAAGGTAACAGACTTAACTCCTTTGATCCATTTCCTGCATATGATTGAGGAACTGGGAAACTCGGACATAAAACACACAGTTGTATGAAATGGACAAAATTTACTTGGATCAGTCATTATCCAATGACAATTATCTCGTATGCCTACAAAATCTTGAAAGCAGTGCCTGTTTGCAGGTATGAACAGAAGACAGGAAGCCTCAGAAGACTACCTAGACCAGTTTCATGGTTGACAATCACTAAAATAGCTAAAATTAGAGAGCCACCACATCCAGAGCTATGATAGCAAATTCTTAAGCACTTCTGGTTCTTTACTCTCTTTGAATTCCCAACAAGTTTGCATGCAGGTGGGATAGACACTGTTTGCCTCTTTGCAGGTCTTTTAAGTGGCACCTTCCTTTGCAAATAAGATTCACAGAAAACCCTGAAGTGTCGAGATTTCATTTACTGCAATGACAGCACTATTTTCCTTAAGATTAGTTTGCTTTTCTTGTTTCCTTTTCAGCACTCTAAATACCAAAATTCTATGGCAATTCATAACGAAAAAATTTGTATTATTTATTAAAACTACGTATGAAACAAGTTCTCAATCACACCATTTCAATTAAGAGTAGTTTTTCTTCTAAACATATATTGAGACAGAAGACACTTTAGACACCTTTTATCCCCTCAAATCACCTAGGTGCAGCCTTTCAGTCTAGTAACACACTGCTCAGCATCTCCAAGAGCCCATTGCTTTCATTCCCTGAACCTCACAGGTTCGTGTTTCCAGAGGTGCACTGTTGTGTTGCTGCTGACACACGAGCTGCCATGCCATGCCTCCAGCCTAGGGAAGATGGAACCCTACCCATCACATATCTTCCTTCTCACCTTGCACCCATTTAAGCTTCAGATACTTTTTTCCACTGGGAAAACACACTACCAGGAGGCATTCTGAAAGGCTGTCTCATGCTGGTGCCCAAATGATCTCTTGCCAGCCAGTGCACAGCTTTCTTTAAAATCCTTGTATTTCAATGGATGGTAGCCTTTCACAGGGGTGTCAGGCTGCCATGACCACTTTCCTGCCCTCTAGCACAGAAAATATGCACTGAGCTAATCCCTTGCCTTTATCTCAGGTGCAATTTTCAATGGTATGGCAAGATATTTTTTTAAGTAACAACCTAACTGCCCTACCCCCTCTTCTTCTACTTCTTCAGCTAGGAATGATATTCTGGTATCACTGATCTTTCGTTGTATCTTAAGCCACTGCATGTCTCAATACCAACTTCATATCAAACTGTACACATGTACCTGGCCAACCTACACAGTGTGTTCAGCACAACCACCTTCCCAGCAAACATTCAGGGCGAAGAACACCAAACCTCAAAATCACTGATTTATTCCGTCATTACTAAAGGCACTTCCTCCTCCAAATAAAACATAGCTGAAAATTAACCTAGGTTGCTTGTCATCAGCTGTATCTAGCTTCTCAACTTCTATCAAATTCAATTCTATAACTTTCCTGGCACTTTAACCCTTCTTGTTTTCCTAGGTTAAGTAATTTTGTCCAAGTTGCACCTATAGCCTTACAGCTTGTCTTTCACAGTTGGAATACCTATCATTCCTCCTTCACTTTTCTCTCTAGTCTTATTTAAAGCTCTTCTAAAATACTCTGAAAACCTCATTTGAAGGCTGTTTTTCTTCTGGTGAGCATATACTTAGAAGATGTCACTTTCTTTTAACATTGTCTCACATCTGTATCCATTCATATTCGAAAGAATAGAAATCATAATGTAACTCCACAGACACCAATATTGTGTAAAAACCCAACATACCATGCAGCACATTACCAAAGCCACCCCCAGCTTGCACACACAACTCTCCCAGATAGAAGATGAATCTGAGCCTGAAATGGCTTCCTTAACTGCCCTCTACTCTCCTGCATGCTTTGGCCCACTTAAGAGGCACGCAAACAGGGGTTTTTTTCTTTTACGAGCACTGGCCAACTGTTATGAATGCAGTTATTTCAACTTTTTAAACATGAAAGAACTTAAGAAGCAGTCATATGTCAGGCCTTTTAAAAACTAACTTCTCATGGTACGAGTCCTAAAGAATGAATGATTTAAAATGTATGATTAAAAAAAGTCACTGCTGTATGAGAAAGGGCAGTTATAGACTGAAGGAAAAAAAGTTTCATGTGCTCTGTACATGGACATACATACTATGCATTTCCCTGCCATCAGAAAAAATATCTTGCAGAAATCAAATACCTTCCTAAATACTGGGCTCTTTTTTCTATACTGCTATTTTAGCAAACCATAGTATAAACACTGAGATGTAAACAGAATTTCAATAATTTCAGGCTTTTGAAAAACATCCAAGAAAGAAACCAACAAGCTATCACCAAAGAAGTAACAAAGAAAAATAAACACAAAAAAAACCCACCAAAAAACCCTGAGAACAATTATCACACCAGTCTGAACACGGGGTACAGACACTGCAAGAAAATTCTGTGTCTAAGGGGAAAAGGGATATCTTCAGAAGGGGAAGACATTAGCAAAAAAGCAGCTAAAGAAGAGAGGACTTGTGGATAAACCCCAGCTATCTACATACCTCAACATAACTACTGCCATCCAAACAAACCTCTTAGCAATGAAGCTCCCTGGGCATACATATTTTCTGAGAGACCTTTCCCCTTCTCTGCTATCAGTTTCTTAATGCCTTGACCCAGCCAGAGCACAGCTGCAGTTCTTTTTAATCATGGTTGCTGCCAGCTGTCTCCTAAGACAGCCAAATGCTCAGACCTCATTCAGTTTCCCCCAACTTTCTGCTCCATTTTGGGACAGAAAACGCCTAAAATGAAATTATTCCTTGAGAAGTAAGTAACTTGCACTCAACAACTCTGCAGAGAAAGAAAGATACTCTGACCTAACTAGTATCTTAAAGGTCCATGTCACTGTTAAACACAAAATAGAAGCTCTAAAACAATTTGAAAGGAATACCCTGACCAATCTCTTTCTCAAATACAATTATGTGACAAACCTGCATTTGAGAAGCTGAAACTTAACTCTAAAGATAGGGCTCCCCACCCACATAATCAGGATGCAGAGGCTTTGCAGACACAGTCACTAAGGTACTATCAGGATAGTCTGTCGGGAACAGACCTGATGGCTTAAACAACCTCTTTCTCAAGGGTAACCATTTTCTGCAGATTACTCTGTGCAGTCTGTATGCTTTTCTAACAATTAAACACCACTGGATTTGGAATCCTGGGCCATGAAGTAGTCAAGCAGACATGTCCCTTCGCTCCTGCAGTGCATAAGCACAAGTTATTAAAGGATTGCACTCACCGTTCTGATTTGCTACCGATATGCGCATGAGCTCCAAGTGAAAAGCAAGAGCATTAAGAACTCCCAAAAACACCTAAAGAACCTCACAGCAGACAACAGGCAAACATTTCCTTAAAGCACCAAGACCAAAACTACTGCCCAAAGACCCGTTTGAATGCCAGTACATGGTAACAAATGACAAGATGAAGAAGAGATATTTTTATAATTACTCAAAATGCTAGGGGGAAGAAAAAAAAAGGCAAGTATCAGGAATACATTACATGCAATAATTTGTTTTCATCTTAAAAACCCTCAAAGGGCACTGCTGAGACAATAATGACAAAATCTGTACTTAGCACCACAACACAGCAGAAAGGGACACTATTCCGATGCTGTTCTGCAGTCCCAAAAGACATTTTAAGCCATTCTGTTTTCTGGTTTTCCACAGCAGCAAAATACATTTTCAAGAAATATACATACAAGCCTTAAAACACACCAGGCCTGATCCATGCCAAAGTAAAATTCTTCTCTGTTAAAAGCATCATTACACACCTAATATCTTCACTTGGAATTAATGTAAAAAAGTACTATTCTTTCATGGTCCATAAACAGGAATACAACATGGGTCAAGAGATGTCTCATCTTTGCACAAGTGCCTTCTCTGATGAAGAGCATCACATCCTTGGACTAGACCCTCCAAAGGTCTGAGATACAGAGCTCAGCACTGTGCACCAAATGGGAGGAGAGCAGGTGATCACAGCAACCAGGAACACAAACT
>NW_008656392.1:1279-7084 GCF_000695815.1 Acanthisitta chloris | reverse complement strand
AGTAGTGTTTCCCTGAGCTGAAGCAGCCAGAGCAGCTATCCAATTTGAAACATATTCATACACTAATAGAATTATTAAATGCCACACCAACTTTTAAAATCCATCAAACTTTGACGTTAATTTTCATCTGAAAAATTGTATAACATTAGTTTCAACCTACAAGCTAACATCAATATTCTGGAACAGCAAACGTACAAAATTTTTTAAACTAGGCCCTCACAATTTGCTGCTTTGCATAGCCATAAGTGTTTCTATATTAAAGCTTGTGTGCAGGTGAACACAATGTGAGATACTATTTGGCTCTATGCCTTACAGAATAACAGTTTAAAAATAAACAAAACCCACCAGGGTGTTTCAAAATCCAAGCGCTGCTCTGTGAATTTTCAGCTTACCCTACTGTAAGAGTCTCTCATAACAACCTCACCTTCTAACTACCAAGTTGGTGTATTTTTGCTTGATAAGAATTACCAGTGTGATATTTTTCCAATGACATGACTTACTTTCTCGCTACCAAGTCCTCCTCCTACCTTCACACAGATGACCTAAAAGTAACTATTAATACTGAGCAGTGCTTTGCTGTTTCCAATTTACCTGAACTCCTATCTGCAAATTACCTTACATTCAGGATTACTCATGGACATTCTTCAGACAGCGTTAAGTCTTGATCAAGCAACATTAGGGTAAGATTATGAGAAGCTTTCCACATTAAGAGCTTCTCAAAGCCTTTAAAATGAGATTGGTACGAGCACTAACCGAAGGCTATTAAAAAAACAACCAGTAAGTTCTACCATTTTAAGCAAGTACAGATCCTCAACTGTATTAGACAGCCACACAACTACTCAAACAAACCCCGAAACTGCTTCTTAATACCAAACATTAGTTAAAATTAACTGACATTTTGACATCCAGAAAAATGGACATTGATAATACAGCCTGAGAGGAATTAACTGTACCTCTCAGTTTGTCCATAGCCATGCTCAGTCACCGTTTTCAACTTAATCTAATTCTTAACCTTATTCCCCCCATGTTAAGAAGATACAATGATGGTGCACACTCTTGGGAAGTCATGAGACTTTCCCTCACACACTGTCTAGTCAGTATCAGGACAAGAACTAGCAAGTTGCACTTTAAGCAAGTTAACAAGCACTTTGTTGAACATCAGCACCAGCATAGCCTAGTTTCCTGCACCGAGAGATACACTGCTGTATGTGGGTTAAGGTTGAGCTCACATTGCAGCCTCTCTTACACCAGGATTATTAATACTCTTCTACCTGCTTGCTTTCCTCCCCAGGAATAGTGGAGCTTTGCTGTCTCAAGGATCTGTAAGTCCTTTGGACAAAACTGGTTGAATCTGATGGAGCTCAAGAGTCACCAGAAAGGGGAAAATTATTATGGGGAGGGTGAGGATATGTAAACAATACAAGTACAGACACTATACCTGTACACTCCCCCAGATTCTCTTTTCCTACATAACCCTACCCCAAATCAATAACAGGAACTCTCTCTAGTTCCCAAAGACAGTCTCACCATCAAACTTTACTTAACAGTCAATAAAACAAAGCAGCCTTTGAAGTATTTGCATTTACACTGGCTGACTATATTCCTATCTCTAATTGCTCAGAGTTCTGAGCCACATCCTCGGACGACCATTTTTATTTATTTTGGATCAGTTTACACACAAGCATAATAGCTGCTTAAACCATCCAAGTTTCAGTTACACCAACTGTCATAAAGAAACACTACCACCAAAGCTACAGTCTTTAAGGGTAAGGAAACCAAAGACCCTCCTAGGATATTCTGCAAAGCTTCATTCTCAGCTGAATTTAACTTCTGAAGAAAGATAGGAAGTGGGTTTTTATCTTCATTTGTCTGGGAGTCAACAGAAGGTAAAAACTCTGAAAGAACAGAATCGTCAGATCAAGATCCACCTTGTCCTTCACTACTACTGGCTGAACTAGTCACATACACTTCAGGAAAACATGCAGGAACAGAACTCCTTTAGTAAAGTGGTGTTTAATTAACCTTTCCCTCTGCATCCAGACCACCACACTCAACAGCCACTGATGGACTTATCCACCAAGATTCATCAGCTTCCTTCTGTTTAGAGCTGTATATTTACGGTATAACACAGTATTGTCTAACAAGGAGTTCTAGAATTTAAGTAAGCAGCAAATATTATATTTTATTACTTTCCACAAGACTGGAACCTGGAAGCACCAATGCACCTCCCTCCTGAGGTCTGTTCCTCTTGGCCCTTCATGCACTATGAACTTTCAGAACTCTGTAACATTTTCTCCCCAAAGTTCTCTCACTTTGTTTTCCAGACTGAGAAATACTGTTCTAACAAAGCTTTTCTACAAGGAAACCATTTCACTGTAAAACCTGTTCTGCTACAATCTCTCATTAAGAACCAAGGAAACTCATTACTGTTTCTTCTCCTTGTAAATACTGAGGGATGACCTTAATCTCTTATGAAAACTATATTCAAACTAAAAAAACACATAAATTGTATTTCCAGACTGCAGGTAGATCATACTTACAGATAAACTGCAGAAAACCATACGAAAACAAGAAATATTTTAGCAGCAAAAATAACAGCAAGATCAAAAGATAACTACACATCCCCCCCAATGTGTCTGTCAAACTACAGTTCAACATTTCTTGGGTTTTCTTGAATTAGATCACTAATAGAATTATATTGCAAATAACTGAGCTATGCATATCTTCTACTGTTCAGTATCTTCTTGTCCACTATATTACAACTGAACAAGTCCACTCAGATTTCTGATGCTAGAGCTAACTATATCTGAGAATTGAAAGTTATATAAGTTCTTCTCATTAAAGTCGATTCTGATAACCCAGAGCAAGTCAGTAGGTGTCATCTTCATCAAGGTTCATCTAATGTGATCCTCTGCCCAATTACAGAGGCTGTGGTTTAACAAGCCCATTATACAAAAACCTCTCATGAGATACAGCAACATATGATCTTCTCTAAGAACGACCTGAATAAAATCAGTGATGTTCAGCTCCATGGGCTTTATGAATTCCCTCTCAAAAGTATGGAGATACCTCACAAACACCCCAGAGCCTGGAAACAGCCCCTAAAAGAAGCCTGACAGAATTCGACTTCATAGGTCTGAAGTTTTTTATGAGCACATTGATAAAGATGTGCTAATTACAAACAAAACCTAAAAACTTCTGTGCAACTGAAACTCAAAAAGTTACTTTTCCCATGTAAATAATGAAATAAGGCATGGTATAAGCTGTACCTGCACCTGCGTGTTAGTAACCACGTACCTGCACTACATTAAAGCCAGCAACTTAATAATACAGCATTCTTTTACCACTAACTCACCACTCTTCAAAATATATGTTTAAAAACCACAAATGCCCTGAGCAGTTTAGAAAAGATGATTATTCCATTGCATTCAAGGTGATTGAATCTAATGCACTGTACCTCGATCTGCAGACATAAGGATCAGAGTGCCAAGGATCAGACCAAAGTGTAAAATACAGGATGCTTCCTAGTGTTCTTAGTTAAATAGTGTACCCTCTGTAAGTTTTTACCATTAGGAATTAATTGCCACACAATTTTATTAGAACATTTAACCATCCCCTGAAAACACAAAGTTTAAACGTAGATTAGAAAAAAACCAGGAAAACAGAAGCATCTGCACAGTTCAGTGAACATACCTGCAGTTACAAGTTTAGCACTGCTGCCCTTGCATTCTCCATCTTCCACATTTTTGCTTGTGCTCTTTTCTTTTAAGAGAGGAACAGTATTATCAAAAGGTATGCACTTGCTGGATGCAACATTTTCTCCACTCTCTGGCTGATGAACTCTGCTGTTTGCTTCAAGTAGAGGAGTGAAGTCCTCAGACTGAGCAGCTTCACCAGGTTCCAGCTGAGAGGAGCTTTTAGCCTGTGACACATTCTTTGAAGACACAGGAAGAGATTCTTCATCACTGTCAAATCCAAATGGATCCTCCGTTACCTCATCTTCAACTTTGGGTTTTTTAGGAACTTCGGAAATATCTGGTTTGACACTGGGCCTCTTCTGTCCCAATTTGGCCATGAAGGTGGTTTCTCCCCATTTGGTACTCAGGGTGGTCCGTTTGTTGGAAAATACTTCATCAAACTTGGAACTGCCGTTTCCCCCTTTCCGGCTGTAGGTCTTTCCAAATCGGGATGTCATTTTGGCTCCTGTTTCATATTCTCTGTTGGTAAAAAAAAAAAAAAAAAAAAAGAGAAACAAATTCACCAACTTTTTAGTACAAGTTATTCTATTTCCACCTTTTATTGGGCCTACAAGCACCAGGCATGTACATTTCATATGAGCAACAGATATATCATCTGTTTCTTTCTATAGACTCATTCACATGTGAATGTCATTATGACAAAAGTTTCTGCAAGTATCTACCAACATAACCCGGAATTCAGTTACTTGCACATTTATAAAACAATGGCACAATGAATCCTTCAGAAAAATTGGCTCAGAATACATTATTTTTTGTATTGCTTTGCTCTAATTTTATATTTTCAAGTATAGAAGGCACTGCTATCATGAAACATCGTGGAACAACTAAACAGTATTTTCACCACATCGGAACACGCAGTTCCCTGCTAGAGCCCAGCAGCACAGCATGGCTTAGCAAAGACTCTGCAGTTAAATACAAAAACTGTCAGAATACTTCAAGTTGCTGTAGATATTTTAAATACTAATTCATCACAAATAACAATGAGAACTCCACATTCTTCTCTCACACTCAGACTTACTTAGTGAGTGTATTACTTGGTAAAACGATGTGGTTTATGCCACCTGCATTGGTCCTGGCCAGGACTGGGATGTAGAAATCCCTCTCAGGTAAATCTGACTGACCAAGGGACAGGGGCAGAGACACTGCTCAATCCATTTCTGAGAACATGGAGGATACCTTAGGCAGACCACTGTAAACTATTACTGTTCACTGGCTGTTACATCCATAGCCAATTCAGTTAGCGCTCTCAGAAGAATAAAAGTTTAAATATGAACAGATTAAACAGGAACACATTGAAGAGTTCCTTGCATGTGTTTTACTTCTACTTTCGTTTAACTCAAGAAGGAAGACAGACCACTTGGTTTTTGTTTCCCAAAACAAATACTTCAACTACTGGACATATGACAACACAAACCCAAACTCATCAGATCTCTTCTGTAAACCAGTATTTCTCTTTTTGGCCCAAACCCGGATAGGAAATTGCAATTCTTTATAGTCAGTCTGAATCTAATCAAGTCCATCTTTCCCTCAGAAATGCCTCTCCATGCTGGGAAAAAAACTTCGATAGAAAAGGCAGGCAGTTATTCAAGCCACAGAATCGAAGAAACCCAAGTTGCAAAGTGTTAACTACCTTCATATACAGTAAAGTATACAAAAAAATCACAACTTAGTTGTTCGATACAACTGATTTTATTATTGTTCCTCTGAATATGTGGTAATCTGTCTCTTCTATATTCTAGTTTTCGCCTCAACTCTTGCAGTTTCCCAACCTGAAGTGCTAGTCTAGCTCCTGCCAGAACTGCCACACTGGTTTCCAGAAATGCCACTCTAAGGCTTCGCTCTAGCAAGACTGTCTCACTAATAATAGGCTCCCTTTATCAGCCCAGGCCAACCTTCACTTTTCACACAAACTGAGCAATTCATCGGGACAAAATCCATGGAGGAATTTTTAAGTGAACTAGGAGTATCAAATTTGATCTTCAGACATTTATCAGGCAGATGGTGTTGCAATGCAGAAGAGATACTGGAACACAGGAACAACCACTCG
>NW_008656392.1:0-1259 GCF_000695815.1 Acanthisitta chloris | reverse complement strand
AGCAGAGCAGATGGATGGCAAAGGCATGTGCTTATCTGACCAGAATTCTGCTGCGAAACACCACTCCGCAGACTATTTCTGCTTGCGCAAACAGTGCTCTTTAAACTGATCTCTTCTTCCCCAGTGTCATCAGCCTCCTCTGTGCTGCTCCAACCACAGTGCTGCCAAACTTATTCTTTTTCTGCTCTCCTGTAGGTAGCTCTAACTTTCTACTTCCTATCCACACATACTATAGAAAACAAACAGCAAAACAAATCTAACTTACTAGTTTTATTTTGCTGATGCTTGAAGATATCTACAACAGCAACCAAAGTATTTTAGACCAGAAAGGCCAGGTTTTAGAGTTATAGAAACAAAAGTGAAGTATTGATTAATATCTCAGTTTATATACAACTCTAAAAAGAAAATAAATAACCACTTCACTCACCACCAACACATTTTCATCCCCTAAACCCTCAATACTCATGTAAGTATTACTTAATCTAAGCATAACAAGAAACACTCAAGTAAGTATTCCCAACACTGCATTTCCAGGCTATAAAAAAATAGTGACAGATATAAATTATGACTTGTGGCTTGCAGCTTTAAAGAGAAGATTCCTATAGTCAAGAGGACTTCATTTGCTGTAAGTAGAGCTCCTCAATCTATGTTTTCCTATTTATAAATTTTGAAGTTAAGATCACCTCCTAAGTTTTGAGTCAAAATAATAAAGCTCAAATAAATATTCAACACCATGTAAAAGGGTTAAAAGATGAGTATTGGGAAAATATAAATATGCTGTACTATAAACCGGTATCTTAGACTGAGGTTAAAGATCTGGAAACACGTAAGTGCCTTCTTACATGAGAGCATCAAAAGAACAGGGGTTTTACTCTTTAGGTAGAATTTTTCTGGCTTTTCACTCAGACTGAAATAAAAAACTTAGTGAATTTCACTCTACTTCCACTCCTTTCCTCCCTCTCCTGAATTGTTCTGCAATATCTGGAGCGGTGCAAGCAATGTAAATACAACCAAAAACCCGAAACATAGTTCTCCTACATTTCCCAGCGCTAGGCATAAAAAAACCCCAGTAATTCTCCGGGAAGCCTATCAGCCGGCCCTACTCATCGCTCCTCTCTACACCGTTCCTCTTACATAATCCGAGGAAAGAAAAATAGGTTAAATGCACGGAGGCAGAAGAAGCTGATGAAATCCCACGGTGACAGTTTCTCTTTTCCTCCCTCCCCCCGCGGCGGGCGGGGGGTGCTAGCGGAACCGGG
>NW_008656391.1:251-3547 GCF_000695815.1 Acanthisitta chloris | reverse complement strand
GGAAGGAAGGAAGGAAGGAAGGAAGCCTGTAGAGCAGTAAAGTGTTCCATGTTTCTGAAAGGAAGCTCATCCAAACCCAAATGATTTGCAGTAATGAAAATCCTAGGTGACTTTTTAAATCTTTCTTACTCCCCATACTAGAATCTCTCGACACCTTAGATATGAATCATCATGACTTATGTCAGCCTTAAGTCAGCAGGCTCACTTTTCCTATGGGCTTGGCGCAAAGCAGGTGGGAAAGGAACCATCAGGGTATTCACCAACAGATTACTATCATGAGAGAAATACATTCCAACATAACACACAAAGATTTTACAACTGAACAAGACTCCCTCAAAGAAAGCAAAACTGAAAACTGAAATTTGCTGATTTGCTCCAGATCCTAAATTAAATCCCGACATTTCATCCAGATGAACTGTTAGCCACCATCTGCAATAGGCACAAAGCTGGTACCCAGTGAGCTCTGTGTATCTTTGTGTTTGTATCTGTGTGTCTGCCTGTCAGAGAAAGAGTGGGTAAACAATTTCAATTTAAAACAGGATTTGCACCTTCTGAATCATATGTCACCACTGTATCACCAGTAAACACTTTCAATTTCTCTTTGCCTGTTGAAAAAGACAGCTCTTCAGGGCAATATTGAGAGCCATTTTGCGGGGGGGTTCATTCTGATAAATAAAAATGGAAAAGATTTTGAAGATTTTTTTATGAGCAGGGTCACAACATAACTGGCTGCAAGTGGCAACAGGTTGGCCACATGATCAAGAGTGGAGATCAGGAGCAGAGCATCGTTAACAGGTCAGATGTAGATACATGTATATTAATGGACTGTCCTAATGAAGAAACTCAAATCACCTGACATCTGCCACATCCTTAGAGAGACAGCAGTTTTGTACTTCTCTTTCGAAGGGTCATATATCAGTCCTTGTTGGCATAATTTTCCCTTTTCATTTTGTATGCATGTTGTCATCTGTAGCTGTAGGCAGTTTTTGCATTACCTACTCTTTCAGTAATTTCAGTTCGGTTTCCATACTAGCTGTTTGAGACTGATGAAGGACTGTGTCCATGTATTCTTAGAGCTGTCAAGTCTCATCCATGGTGGTTTATCCCAGCCTCTTCCAGGAGCAATTTGGAGAACGTATTAGCTTACTTACAGTTTACTCAGAGATAAACTGCCATGGATCAGAATCATGCATTTCTCTGATGGCATTTGCCGTACAGCATACTTTCTAAACAGCAAGAACATCAGGACAGCTACAAACCCTCATCTTTTTCTGTTAAAAAACCCCACCTAAAACAAAACAAAGAAACTGGAGTTTTTAAAATATGTAAAACTTGAGAAAGCAAATATTTGTTCCTAGGACTGATTTCAGCATTCACCAGCCTGCTTGTGTGATGACATTGACGTTTCTAAGAGAGCTCCTCACTCCAGAGTTTTCCTCCTATAACTCCTCACCATCCTCATACCTCTGCCCCTCACCATGTGGGAAGCAAAACTCAGTGTACTTCATGCTGCTGAGAAGCTTTGAGGCTTCATTCTTAATTACCTGTATTTTCCCAAAGGTCTTTCAAAGTGTTTGAAAGAATTTGAAGGTCAGTTAAAATAAAGGACACACACACACACAAAATGCACAAGAAATAATAAAAAAGACTGATGGATTTTTAGAAACAAAGGGTCAGTGAGGATTTGATTTCATGGTGTTTCAAGAATGGTGCTTAAGTGCACTGTCTTAGTCACAGAGTGTACAATAAAGAGGAAATGTACAATTCATTTGTATTTTGCCATGTAGGACTCTCAGAAAAACAATAAAGGCCTCCACTGATTAAATCAGTCCCCTGTAGTTACAGGTGTTACAGAGACACAGGTGATGCTGCATTCTTTTGGACATTAGTGATTCGTCTGTAACAACCTGCATCAACCTGCGTTACTGATTTTAGTCACCTTTGGACCGGGACAAACCCATTGGGAATATACTGAATTTGCTGGGGAGCTGTGAACTGCACTGGCTGAGCTCTGAGATCAGCTCCATGCTATGTTAAATAGCATGAATAGAACCAAGCATTCAAAAGTATAATTTCTACCTACTTGTAAGATCCAGAATTTATTCATTAATTCATTTTGAAGACTTGAAAAACCCCAAAAATGAAGAAAACAAAGAAGTTCCAGCCCAAATGTTTACACACAAGCACAAATTATTGAAATGCTTCCAAGTTTTCCATACTGAAGTGTTTTACTCTAAATATTGCTTATTTATTTTTGAACTAGAACTCATACTAGACTGAGGGGGATAATTACCAGGTTCATTATGGTGTGTTTCACGGTTTGAAAGATTTTGTATAAGATTTAATGCCTTATGTAAAGTTTGCATTTAATCAGGCAGCATCAGTTTCTGCAACCCCTTTTCCAATCACAGCTGTAATTATAGATCAGCAAACTGCACTCAGAAGCAGGTAGTAACTATTGATAATTTTCTGGTTTAAAATTTCAGATTTAATGAAGAAAATTTTATAAGAGTTTGTAGCCCTTTTAAAGAAGCCAAAACTTTATTATTCTTAAGAGAGTGGAAGAAAAATTTATTTTCACTTTGATGCAGTCAAGTTTATTTTACTGAATATTTTTTGTATTAAATATGTTTTGCTTTCAAAATATTGAAAAATATTTCTTCTTATCCCTTATTTGCACTTTTTAAGAAAGGATAACTTCAAATTTCCACTCAAACACAGAAATATTTTAAGCATTTTAGCGATCACTTAAACTACTTTGTGATATCCCTGTGCTGCCCATGCCGTTTTGGGAAGCAGAATTGCATATTTTTCAGAAGAATCCAAGGAGGTCCTGTGAATTCCTTTTATGCATCTTAAAAATGCATGCATTTGTCAAGAACTAAAACATACTCATTCTGGAGTCTTGCAGTTAGTATATTATTAGTGACCACTTGATTAAATAGAAAGGGAAAGAAAGATCAGTAGTTATCACCCCTATGTTCTGATGAAAATGAATGTGGTCAGATGTTGGGGAGGAGCACAAAATAAAAGCACTATTTGTATTATTTCTATAATATGTATTTTTAAAATAATATAAAAACAATACAGGTATTGATCAGAAACAAGATTTTATAGGCTGTATCAAAAGGAGTGTCGCCAGTAGGTTGAAAGAGGTGATTCTCCCCCTCTACTCTGCTCTTGTGAGACCACACCTGGAATACTGCATACAGTTCTGGTGTCCCCAACATGAGAAGGGCATGGAACTGCTGGAGCAAACCCAGAGAAAGCCGCAGAGCTGATAAAAGGCCTGGAGA
>NW_008656391.1:0-212 GCF_000695815.1 Acanthisitta chloris | reverse complement strand
GTTGGGGCTGTTGGACCTGGAGAAGAGAAGATTGCATGGGGACCTCATAGCAAACCTCCAGTGTCTGAAAGGGCCTGTAAGGAAGCCAGAGAAGGACTCTTTGTTAGGAACTGTCGTAATACCATCAGGCATAATGGGTATATATTGAAAGAGAGTAAATTTAGATTGAATATTAGGGAGAAATATTTTACTGAGAGGGTGGTGAGACACTG
>NW_008656390.1:1949-12870 GCF_000695815.1 Acanthisitta chloris | reverse complement strand
TATATGTGTGTGTGTGTGTATATGTGTATCTATATGCATATACAGAGTTATCTGCCTTTTCCTTGGGAGAAGAACTGGCAGTCTGGATGCCAAGTCTGCCAAAGGTCTAGAAAACACATCTTATGGGGAATAGCTGAGGGAGCTGGGTTTGTTCAGTTTTGAGAAGAGACTCAGGGTTGATCTCAATGCCCTCTACAACTACCTGAAAGGAGATCATAATAAGGTGGGGGATGGTCTCTTCTGCCATGACTACAGTGAGAGGAGTAGAGGAAATGCCTTTAATCTGAGACAGGGTAGATTCATATTGGATATTAAAAAAAATAAAATTCACTGTTAGGGTGGTCAGGCCTTAGAATATGTTGCCCAGGGAGGTGGTGAAGTCACCATTCCTGGAAGCGTTTAATAAGTATCTGGATCTGGCCCTGCGTGATAAGGTTTAGTGGCTTAGGGGTTACAGTAGTCCTGCTAGGTGGACAATTGGACTTGATGATCTTAAAAGTATCTTTCAGCCTTTATTTTATGATTCTCTGATTACCTTTCTGTTTCAATGGTTATAAACTCCCATTTTGGAATTTACTTTAGTATAGTCATCAAGGTGCAATAAGAGGAACATGGTACAGAGGGTACCAGCACCATTACAGAATAGACAGAACGCCTTTGATTTAGCAGTAGTTCAATAACTGAAACAAAGTCCATAAATGTTTTAATAACTGGACCCCCAGAAGCCCCTTTGAAAAGACACTAAAAAGACAGAGATATATATTCCTATATAGCAGTATATTTCATTTCTCATGTTGAACTGAAATCCTATTTTTATGTGTTGCGCACAAACAAAAAAAAACCCACAGGAGTACAAAAAGAAAGACAGAAAAGATCTCACACCAAAGAATTCCTCACAGTGCAATAACCACTAAAAAATTATAGATATGCTTTTTTTCCTGATAATAAGTCTACTGCAAATATGAAAATAATGCATGTGTATAGGGGCAGATTTTTAGCAAAGAAACAAAGAAAACTCTTTGACAATTGACATTTTGTCTTGCTAACAAGTTCAAAATTTAACATTGTTTGCTAGAAGATTTTCCTGTTTTCCTATTGAAAGACAAACAGTTTATTTCCCACCACCAAGATCTGTTTTTTTCTACAAGAAGACAAGGTAATTGCACCGTGGAAAAGGAGCTGTTACTGTGCTAACTTATCTTATGTTCTTCATGTTCCCTTCTTGCAGTGTCTTCGATTTCTTTTGCTTGCCTACTGATTAAGCCCTTAGATCTCTTTAGACTTGCATAACTGTGTATAGCATTTAATTTACTGTATGTAGCATTTACTTTATGCATAAAAATTCAGTCACCACGTGTTCTGTTTAGACTAACTTTAAAAAAAAAAAACAAACAGAAAACTCCTAAGTAATGTCTTTAAGAAGGGTCATCACAACTTCAGAAAATTCTCCAGACAGCTGAGGTTACGTTACCTGCTGGACATACAACTTTTCATTGACATGAATTGACAGCAGGCTTACTAGCTTACTGATGTAAGTAAGACTAGCTTTCAGCCAACATTCACTGATATGAAAACCTCTCTTTCTGTTCACCATTTAGGTAAATGAGCAGGAAGCCTAACACTGGGTGAGAAATACTGTGCCCTATGAAGAAAAATGGAATTAGCATAGTCACAGGAAACCAAGTGAAAGCATTTTCAAACAATTTGTTCTGCCTGCCATTTTCAGCAATGGTAAACACAGACCTACTGCAAAAAAAGAGAGCAAGATTGTGTTCTTGGAAGAGGAATATGTCCCAGAAAAGGAATTATTCTTCAGGTAAGCATCATGTCAACACTGGAAAATATATAGTATTGAAAAGACTTAAATGACAAAAACAAAAAGAAAAGGGGAAAAATCAGCCAGAATGCATGTAGCTTTGAAACCTACATAGCTTCATGAAAGTTCTCTTATTAGTCACAAAATATTGCAAAGGGCCAGTGAGTTTGACCCAGGCAGGACCTTGCACTGATGCCCAATATAGCATAAATCCATTAATTTTCTAGGATTTCTCTGAAGATATAGTCTAATTACCATGGTGTTTTCCACTCTTATTAGATCTTTACTTGTATGACTTCTCAGCTAGCTGTACTGAGAACAGCTGACTGACACAAATGAATAGACACCTGTGTTTATACTGTTTATCTATAGTCTTAATAAGTGGGTTAGAATTTCTGTCTTCCCTGCTATTCTGCCTTGCTGCTCTCAAACACCTCAGATTCTATCTCCTACTGACAAGACCAGTAGATATGGTTCCCAGCACAAGCAATAGGTTTAGGATGCTACACAGGAATATTCAATATTTTATTCATTTTGTGGCTTTACTTTTGCAATGTGCTTGTATTTACTGTTGAAAGGAACCAATGGCCAAAGTTAATCTCTTTCACGTCTTCCACTATATAGATCTAAACCACAAGTTCTTTAATACTCTAGTAATCCATCCTGCTTTTTATTAGTGCTGGAGAATTTCTGTTTTAGCACTGTCAACACACTAGAACAGCTGAAATTGAAGGCTGGATACTCTGTCCTAGAGACCTTGTGGAAGAATCATCAGATACATGAAAACTTGTGCATATGCTACTGCTTATTTTTCTTTTTGTCTTTTCTTTCCCATTTTTTTTCATGAAGCACTTGATTGCTAAAGACAAATTAGTGATTTACTGTCTTGGGATTCCTCTGAGCAGATGCTTGGCCTTTGTCAGAAGGCATCCACATGGACTATTTCCATTTTAAAGTTGTGACATTTTAAAACTCAAAAATAATTCTCCACAGTTGGTCAGGCTAAATAAAATACTTATCCAGGCTCCAAAGAAGGAATTGGAAATGTGTTCATCAAAGAAGTACCCAAATTGTTGTTATTTCTCTGGTTGCATTTTAATATTCATGTTGCCACATAGAGGAACAGTCTATTCGGTTGGATATTCTCTGAATTTGGCTAATGGATGTAAAACATAATGTTATCTGCTGCATAAACATATATATAGTCGTGATATGGAATTAAAAACACTGTACTTCATTTCTCAAGACACAGACATGAAGCCTCATGAGCTCATGAACACTTGTACTTCCTCAGTGGAAAAAACAAACGAGGAAAGAAACAGCATATTAAGCAACATAAGCTTGCTGAGTGCATGACAGTCAAGGGTCCCATTGCCTGGATTTTTATGCAAACATTTTGGTTCATTGGAGTTTCTGTGGGTTTAAAGGAAAGCACCTTTAAGCACCTGAATCCCTGATGGAGTCATCTGATTACAGAAGACACAAACATTTGGCTGGAGTTTGTATTTTCTTATACTTAACACTACAGACATAATAACAAAAACATGCTTTGTTAAAATGAAGATTATATGAGTTTTGTCATTACTTTTTCTTCTGTTGCTGTTTTTATTGCAGTACCTTGTCTATTGACAATTCCTGCAGTGTTCGCAATGGCTGACACACAGATCCAGAGGATGTTTCATCCTGCCTCCCCTAGAACATAGCTCTCATTTTATGACCTAATATGCTATTGTAAGAATTGGGAAAGGGTTATTTCTCTTCATTGACTCTGAATATAATTAGAATTCTATTCTACTATGTTCTATTCTATTTTAATCAACTCTTTTAATTTAGACCAGACTCAAGAAAGATCTGTTTGGTCCAATATATCAGTCTGATGTGAAAATCATCCATACAATATAAAGGCAATTTGTCTTTAACTCAATAAATAGGTACAGACTGTGCCCCCTGGAATCTTTATACCTTCTGCTCTCCAAAAAAAAAAAAAAAAAAAAAACACCGCCTAAAAAACCCCAGAATACAAAAAAATTAAGTTTATCATAACAAGCTAAAAATTGAAATTGAGGTTTCCGTTTTATAGTTTGAATAGTATTTATTTCTCTAGTCAACACAGAGGTCCCAGCTGACAATTTCATCTGTCATTTATGAATTGGGCTTTATTTTATCCTTTACAAAATTGGCATATAATGTTCCACAAAAGAAAGTACCATTTAGTCAAGTTCATGCTGCTGTACAAATTCAGCACAGCTCTCCAGAGAGTTCAGAGTTTAAATTAATTTTTTTTTCTTATTGACCGTGAATCATGAGGGTTATGTTTTTAAAGACCATTTTGCAAACTTTTTTTTATCCAAATCACAACTTGATTACCATTTAGTGGTTGACCTTGTTCTGTCAATTTTTAGTTAACCTATTATGATTACTTAAGATATTGAGCAAAGACAAGAAGGTTCATCATATGAATTTTCCTATGCTGGCAAATTTGTGAATTACATATGCAACCCATGAACTGGTATAAAGTAGTCAATGGGGTTAAGTCAACAATAAAGGAAGCCTTTCACTTACAAAAACATAGCAAAGTATAAGAAATGATACTGAAAAGAGTTAAATTATAATTTATTTATTACCTTGATCAGAACTGTTCATTTATTAAATGATAGAAGTTGAAAATTAAGAGGATTTTCACAGCTTCAACACTGAAAAATATAGATCTTTGTAGGTTTTTGGGGTTTTCTTCATGAAATTTATTTCCAGTATCTAAACAGAAAAACCTAAACAACCCCATTAATTTTCCAATACCTAGTCAAAAGCTTTCTGTGCATTATCCTTGGGCAACCTGCTATGGGTGACACTGCTAGACCATGGGGATTAGAGCAGATGGCCCTTCCAGCCTCAATGATTCTGTGATTCTGTGAACATTTCTAGTGATGTATGTATATGTATTCATACACACACAAAGAATATCTATTTTAAAAATTGCATAAGTTTAAAAAATTATTAGATGAATAATAAAGGACAAATTAGACAAGTTGGAGGGGATGGTGAAATGGTGGAAGCTCCAAACACCTGTATGTGCAAAGTTAAAATATTATTAGGTCAGAAAGAAATTTCTATAAAGCTAACAAGTTTATTCTGAAGAACATCCTTGCACTAAATCACCAAGCAATGTCAGGTTAGTGTTTCAATAGAAAATAAAGATAAAATTTAGTGGCAGTACTCTGTTTACACTTTAAAATTCAGAAAGCCTCTCCTGTGCTATGTGTAAAAGTTTAATCACAAATGCACAATACACATCCTGGCCTCTTGGTGTCTATATAATGACACTGGAGCTTGGGTTTTTCTTTGGAGGTATTCAACTTGTGCAAAAAAGGAGAGGATGGCTAGAAAAACTGTATAAGATTAACTTCAATCTGTATTTAGTCAATATTTGCATGAGCAAGTGGAGGAGAATTAAAGGTAGAAGTGAAAAGCCTAAATCCAACACTACCAGAAAATATTCATAATTTATTTAATCCTTCAAAAGGTCATTTATAAGGAAAAATTTTGCAGTTGCCTGGATATTTTATGCTTTCTAATAGTTTAATAATTTTAGATTGCTGACAACAAACCTGGAAAGGCTATACTGGAAACAAGTAAAATACATTGGGGATTTTAATGCTGGCTCTCAGTACAGCATTGATAAGCATAATAAGAAAAATAATAAACAAAGCAGGTGCTTGAAGTTTTTGCTCTCTTCTGTTAAAGCAATTTTTAAAGATCATAATTTTGGGAGGAAAAAGTTTGTAGAGCTATCTATAATTTCATAATCTACAGTTTAGTAGATTCAACATGGGGAAATCTAGTAGAGAAAAATTATCTCACACATGTTCATAAACCCCTTGTTTCTGTATATTCACCATTGATTGTGATATTAATACTTTGTACCTATCATCTTTAGATCTCAAAAGACTTTATGAACATTAATGAAAGAACACAAGAATGAAATGTAGGTTGCTTCAAATTATTTTTTCTTTCATGTTGCAATCTGTACCTGCTTTGAGAAAGTGCATCTCCACAGTTTGTGGTTTTTCCAAAACAGATTTTTGGTAATAGCACATCTTGTATTATGTTAATTATTGTTTTAATTTTGCTTAGTCCTTGTACAATACCACTGAGCAATTTAGAAGATTTAGATGGTATTTTTCTCAGGAAAGTGGTGTGCTTAATTCAGAGCTTTAAAGAGGTAATAGTATCTTGTGTTGGGCTCATGTAAACCTCAGATTCCTCGTCTCAACAGTGTAATGCAATCTTCCATCAGAGAGAAGACAAGGATACACACACACAGATAATCATATGAAGTGGGAAAATTATTACAGAACCTTTTGCAGCCACCCATTTTCAGTAAAAGTCTAACTAGGGATGAAGTTTATAAAGAATTGATGGTCCTGGATCAGAGAAATTCTGGACTCATTTCTTCCATATTTCAATAAATGGACATAAGCAGCTGTTTCTATAAAATTCTCATAACGATTTGGTCTTTGCCTATTTTATTGAGACACATCTCTACTTAAACATTCATTTGAGCAGTGACAGGGGATTTTCTACATGCAAACTGCTCTGATGGCTAATGTATTAGGCTGAATATTACAGGAAATACAAAATATTGTGGTAGTGCCTACAGGAAAAAAATTGATTTCTATTATACTTGTGTCAGAAAATATTTTGCCTCATGCTTAGTAAGTACAGGCCAAAGTTTATATTCACTGAAAATGATGCAAATACGTTGAGCTCAGTGGGGTGGCACAGTCTTGCTGTGAGTAGAATTAGGTCTAGTGACTACTGTGCTTCATAAAAGATAAAACACACAATTCATAACACAGTGCTATTACACTTGGCTGACAATGTCTAAGTTATAAGGATTAAGATTAGGATCTTTAAAACACCAAAGGCAACAGTCTTTCAGTGTAGAATTAATGGATGTGGGATAACCAACTCCTCTATTGGTTTTCATATAGTAATTGTTTGCATTTGGTGGTACCTTCTTTGCTTACATATTTAGTTATATTATTCAGAATAAGAGACATGTAGGAAAATCTATCTGACTTCTATTAATATGTTTTTTCAGGATGATAGAATTTGAAAATGTAGTTAACAGCATATCAGTAAACAATTATTATTTTGATGACTCCGGCTTAACAGCAAAACACTGCAGTGTTGAAAAGTCAGTTCTGCACACAATGCTATGATAATGTGAGAGTGATACTACATATCTGAGGGGTAATTTGTTAATATCCCTCACCCAAACACCCAAATTTGTACATAAAGATACAATATTCTGAACTGACAGGGATCCACAGGGATCATCAAATCCAACACCTGGCCCGGTACAGGACAGCCCCAAGAATCACACCAATGTGCCTAAAAACATTGTCCAAGCGCCTCTTGGACTCTGCAGGCTTGGCACTGTGATCACTCTCCTGGGGAGTCTTTCCCAAACACGCTCTGAGTGAAGAACCTTTCCCTAATTTTCTGCATAAACTTCCCCTGACACAGCCTCATAATGCAATATACAACCCAAGATACGCAATATTACCCAAATTGTAAAAATTAGTAGTGGCAGCTTTGAATTACATTGGCTGCAAACAGTTAATTTGTAAAGATTCATCGAGTGAATTAGATACTTGCTTCAATAATTAATAAGTTCTGTCTTACACTCTCTGTAATGCATTTGATTTCATTAAATGCCCTTGTATAAATTTTAACTTAGAAACTATTGCATCTTATTATATCTGCTGCTAAAATCATTACTTCCTTATTTTCCCTCTGCCTTTTTGTTCCCTATTGATTTTATGTTACATTTAAAACAAATATTTTGCATTCAACCTCTAAAACAAACTGAGTTGAGACATTTGCATTGGTTTTCCACTTGAAAATTATGCAACTTGAATAAGACAATTCATACTTAGGAAATTTTGAACTAAATGCCTAGTTACAAGAATTATATTTGTGTTTATTAAATAAGGTATAGCTAGCTTCACAGAATCACAGAATTAGAGAAAGACTGAGTTTGGAAGGTACCAGAGATGGTCTTCTGGTCCAAACATCCTGGTCAAGAATGTTCACCTAGAACAGGTTGCCTAGAGTCATGTCCAGATGACTTTTGAATATTTCCAGGTATGGAGACTCCACAACCTCCCTGGGCAACCCGTGCTAGTGTTTGGTCAAGCTCACAGTGAAAAAGTGTTTCCTGATGTTCATGCAGAACCTCCTATGTTTCAGTTTGCGCCCATTGCCTGTGGTCTTGTCACTGGGTCCCACTGACAGGATCTTGGCTCTGTTTTCTTTGCTCACTCCTTTCAGGTATTCATATACATGGATGAAACAGAAGAGTCTTCTCTTCTCCAGGCTGAATAGCCCCATCTCTTTCAGCATCTCTCCTTAGGATAGATACTCCAGTACCTTAATCATCTTCATGCACCTTGAATGTACATTTTCCACCATGTTTCTCTTCTAGTGGGGATTTTGGAACTGTGCACAGCACTCCAGGTGTAGCCTCACCAGAGTTAAGTGGAGGGAAAGGATCATCCTCCTCAACCTGCTGGCAATATTTTGCCTAATGAAGTCCAGGATATGTCTTTTTTTTTTTTTTTCCAGACAGCTTCTATGTCAAGACATAGGAGAAGAAATGGGCAGTTCTGGACATGTTACCTGGCCAATTCCAGTTACGGAGTAGTATTCCCAGAATTTTAAGCTCCTAAAAGTTATATTTTGCAGGCTCAAACCATGCTGTTTTGTGCAAATGGTTAAGCATGGGAGATCACCTGTGATTCTGCATCTGCAGCAGTCCATTATGCTTAAGCACATGAAATTTTTCAAAAGGGGATGTTCTGATCAGATATTAGGGGGGAAAAAAAAGCCATAATAAGTATGGAAAGGATTGCACAGAAAGGATGTAAAATCTCGACTGTTGTATGCATTTGAATCTCAACTGGACAATGTCCAGAGGGACCTCACCTAAACTAGTCTTGCTTTGAGCAGTCAGTTTAACCAGATGACATCCAGAAGTCACTCGGAGGTCATATTATTTCAGGACTCTATTTTTAACCACCAACTATTTCAGCATTTGTGGACTTTTCAGTTCCTAAATTTAAATATAATCCTATGCACTAAAATTTTTCATAACATGGGTGAGTTTTAAGGAGTGTGTATGCTTTAGAATGGCTAAATAATTGCAGTGTGAAATTTATTACAGCATTTTTGGTACTTCCTCTAATTATCACTTCTGGACTATATTCATAAAAAATTACTCTCATACAATATTAATGTAACTCCTTTAATTGCATTCATACATAAATAATTATAAATGTTAACTTTATTCATTAAATTGAAAAGGTTGAGAGAATTGCTGACATTCAAAGAAGTTTCACAAGTCTATTTCAGCAGCATCTAAGGGTAAAAAAAAGGTATATAAAAATCTACAAAAATTACTGGTATTTAATAGCTATGTTTATTTCTTGAGATACCTTCAGCATAAAATATGTGCAAAGCTTTCTGGTTTTATTAGGAAATCTTCTCATAGAAAACTCCCTACTGCATTCCTGGACTAGTTGATATGTTTTCCTTTTATGGGAGGACAATTTTTATATTTTTAGCAACATTTTTCCTACTGATTAATTAAATACAATCTTAGAAATCTTAGCCACAAAATCAGAGGCTGAAATCATAAAGAGAAAAAATTATAGTCAAGGGCAGAAATGAAGGATGCATAGGCCCATTACAGATACCTTGACTCTTCCATAAAGATGTGGAAAATTATCTCAGTTAGAGCTGTGATTTAGAAAGTATTTAGTACAGAATTAATTTCCTTGGTTTTATTTCAAAGGTGGAAACAAAGAAGACATTTGTTTACTCCATTAGATTTCTTCTTATGTCAATGTCAGAGGAAGTGGTGATACAAAACAACATACCTTGTTGTCCCTTCATCTCTGACAACAGCATCAAGAGCTGTCGAGAATCCATCACTTTTGATTGGTACTGCTTCCTTCTTCCAAGAGAAGGAAGAAGGATATTAAAAAAAAAAATAAAAAAAAAGATATGGTGACTGGATTACAGAGCAGAGCCCTCAGATACAAGTTCAGAGCAAAGAAGGGAAAAAGAAAGAACAGAGTCGACTCCCAGGGAAAGTCTGACTCCAGCTTCCTAGAATATACACTGGTCTACTGTCCAAGTCCCATTTCTAGTACAGCCTTCCCTTTTCTAACATGCTCAGTGGATACTCTATGGCTCTATGGAACTTGCTCTGACAGTTCCACCAGACAAAATTTTACTCCGTCCAAATATTCTGATTCTTATTTGCTTCTACTATTCATAGACTTAATTCAGCAAAGGACCTCCATTTCAGTAAACACTGTAGCACATGTTTAAATTTAAGAATACTAAATACTTACATAGCAATTAGCCTAAAGTGATTCTTTAACTGAATACCTGCTAACCTCTATTGCTATCTGCCTAAGACTAAAGTTTGGCAGGGAGAATCTTACCTGAACTTCAAAGGAGTTTCACTGTGTTGTAATTGAAGTTAGTATTTGACTTCAGTGAAAGACTGCAAAGATACTGGTGATATAAATGAAATGTCTGACTCCAAAAAAGTGAGACAAATAAATATATAAAGGATGAAATTCTGGTTACACTGGAGTCAAAGACAAAATTGTTATAGAATGCAACAGAGTGAAAATTTCATGTCACATCTTTAGACTCACTGTCCTGGACAGATCATCAGGCATCTGACTCCTCTCTTCTCCCTTGTTTTGAATGATACTTTATAAATAGACCCGATGAAGTCAATAGTACCATTTGAAGAATGGCATCAGTCAGCACGAATAAAGGTAATCAAAATGCAGCTATTTTTACTAATGAGCATGTTTTTAACTGCCAGATACAGAGCTAGGAAAATTACACCAAATAGAGAATATTTTTGCAAGTAGAAGTATTCCTTTTTTAAAATCCATTTCTGCTGAAAGTAGTCAAAGTAGCCAAATTACATTTTTCATCTTGCAAAACTATAAATAATGAGATATTTTGCTCCACTTCACAAAGAAACTATTATGAAATAACCCTATTATGTAAAAT
>NW_008656390.1:1338-1926 GCF_000695815.1 Acanthisitta chloris | reverse complement strand
TGCAAGCATATAAAACAGTTATATATTACTTTAATATATGAAATATATATGATATAAAGAAATTATATAAACCATTATTAAAAACCAAACTATTACATAGAGTACAAGGACAACTGTAGGGTATTGCAGCTGGGGAAGATCAAACCCAGGTAGCAGTGCAGGTTAAGGGCTGACCTACTAGAGAGCAGTTCTGTGGAGAAGGACCTGGGAATCTTGGTGAATGAGAAGATGACCATGAGCTGGCCGTGTGCCCTTGTAGTACATATTTCAACAACCTTTTAAATACCTAAAAAATACTTACATATGCAATATCTCATAAATAAAAAAAAATGTTTCATGAGTACAACAGTCCATGTTGAAAACTCTGAAGCTACTCAGCTGTTAGCAGGTTCCATGGCCTTCATCAGAATTTTGTGCAATGTTTTTTTCATTTTACTCTAACTGAACACTTAAGCTATATACATAACATCGCTATTGACTTGAAATGTGAATCTGAGGTTATCTAATACATGGAGGACAGTAACTGATCAGTGTACCCCAGGAGCTAATACCAGCTCCAATTCTGTTCATCTTCATTAATGATCTGAA
>NW_008656390.1:0-1244 GCF_000695815.1 Acanthisitta chloris | reverse complement strand
CTGCCATCCAGAAAGATCTTGATAAGCTGGAGAAATTGGATGACAGGACTTTCAGCAAGGAAAAGTGCAAAGTTCTGTACCTATGAAGGAACATGCCTTGAACTAGTAAAATCTGAGAGTCACCTGGCTGGAAAGCAGCTTTGCAGAGAAGGACCAGGGGGTTCTGATGTACACAGAGTTGAACATGAGCCGGTAAACTACCTTTGTGACAAAGAAGGCAAATGGTATCCTGGGCTACAGTAGGAACATTGTTGCTAGCAGCATTCAAAACCAGTCAGGAATACTGTTCTGGACAGTTTGCTGTTGGTGGCTTTGCTTGAGCAGTCTTCTCTTCCCCAGGCTGAGCAGTCCACACTTTCTCAGCCTGTCTTCAAAGGGGAGCCAATCCTCTTACCAACTTTGTGGCCCTCCTCTGGACTTGCTTCAAAAGTTCCTTGTCCTCTTTTTGAGGGCACCAGAACTGCATGCGGTATTCTAGGTGGGTCTCACAAGAGCAGAGTAGATGGGGAGAATCACCTCCTTTGACCTGCTGGCCACACGCCTTTTGATGCAGCCCAGGAGTCAACCAGCTTTCTGGGCTGTGAGCACACACTGCCAGCTCATACTGAGTTTCTCATCCATCATCATGCCCAAATCTTTCCCCTCAATGTTGCCCTTAATTACTTCCCCACCCAACCTGTAGATGTCCCTGGGATTGCTGTGACTGAGCTATAGGACCTTGCACTTCATTTTGCTGAACTTCATGAGGTTTGCATTGACCCATCTCTCAAGCCTGTCAAGGTCTTTCTGGATGACATCCCTTCTCTCCAGCTGTGACTGCCTCACACATCTTGGTGTCATCAGTGAACTTGCTGAGGGTGCACTCAATCCACTGTCCATGTCACCAACAAAGATGTTGAACAGTGTCAGCCCCAGCACTGACCCCTGAGGGACACCTCTCGTCACTGACCTCCATGTTTACAATGAGCCATTGACGCCAACTCTCTAGATGCAACCATCCAGCCAGTTCTTTATCAACTGAGTGGTCCATCCATCAAATCCATGTCTCTCTAATTTAGAGACAAAGATGTCATGTGGGACAGTATCAAATGCTTTGCATAAATCCAGGTAGACAGTGCTTGCTGTCATATTATATAGTATATTACATTATATATTTTATGGCATGTATTATATCACATTATACATTCTATAACATGTATCGTGTAGAATATTTTAGTTATATATTAGTAAAAGAGTAATATATA
>NW_008656389.1:25118-61694 GCF_000695815.1 Acanthisitta chloris | reverse complement strand
TTCGGCCTCGTGTCCCCGGTCACAGCGCGCCAGACCCTTGGGAATGGCGCGAGGCGCGCGAGGGCAGGGGTGGGTTGGGTGTTGGGAAAAGGCTCTTCACCCAGAGGGTGGTCAAGCACTGGAACTTCGTTTCCACAGGGAAGTGCAGACTGAGGGCACCTCATCAACGTACACAGGTGTCTAAAGAGAGGGTTCCAAGTAGATGGTGCCAGGGTCTGCTCAGTGCTGCAAACCGATAAAATGAGGGGTAATGGGCAGAAACTGATGCACAGAATGTTCCACCTGAATAGGAGGAAGAACTTTCCCGTGCGAGTCATTGAGCACTGGAACAGGTTGCCCAGAGAGGTCATGGATTCTCCCTCACTGGAGCTAGTTAAGAAAAGTCTGGATGCAATCCTGAGCCACGTGCTCTAGGGTGACCCTTGCTTGAGCAGGGAGTTTGGACAGGATGACCCACTCTGGTCCCTTTCAACCTGACCCATTCTGTGACCCTGTGAAGTGGTCACAGCTCCAATCCTGTCAGAGTTCACAAAGTGTTTGGACTAAGCTCTCAGGCACATCGTGTGATTCTTCGGGGTGTCCCTGTCAGGGCAGTGTTAGACTGTGACAATTCCTTTCAACTCAGAATATTCTGTGCTTCTGTGTCCATCAACCCTTGGTCCAGCCGTGCCCTGTGTGCTGAAGGAGCTGCTCTGAGTGGGCTGTGCTGTCCCCAGGGCTGGATCCAGCTGCTCTGGTGGCTCCCACGGGACACAGGGTGCTGCAGTGTCAGTGCAGCCTTAAACACTCAGCTGGGGCAGCTGCTGAACATCAAACATGGAGAGACAGTTTTGTTTTCAAACACGTTGTCTATCAAAAGCAAAACACTGGGGAGTTTGTATTTGCATTTGAACCCTTGCTGTTCATTTTTTGGAGTGTAGAGGGGTGGGGGGTTTTTGCAAGACAAAGAGGTGAAACTAGGTGACTTTTGATAAGGTAGAGGTTCCTGGCAAACCACACAGTTCTGGGGATTGGACTTTAAGGGAGAAAAGGAATAATTCATGTGGTGAGCTGGTCCGTAGCTATGTACATCACATTAGCTAGGACACTAAGAAATAAACTTTGCTTCATTTTTTGTAGGACTGAGCCTCCCTTTGTCTCTCTCTGCAGCTGCTTTTTTCCATCCTTTCATCGCTTATTTCTCCATCATTAAAAAAATAAATATAACCTGATAGGTAAGGGAATGTTTCTGTTCTTTGGATATGTGAAATGCCTGTACCCACTTAAAAATCAGATTTTGCAAAGTGATTCACATGATTTAATTTTTGCATAATACATTGTTCTTCTGAGTGCCTGCTTACTGGCAGAAAGGTTTAGATTCCACATGATAACAGTTATTTATAGGCAATGACACAGCTTTGGAGGAGCCCATTTGGAAAGAATAGGTGGTTTGTACGGAGGATTTTCATCTGCTTGAACTAGTTGTAGAAGCAAAGAAGTTTTATAGATGTGAGCTGGTGGCCATTTCATCCTGAGCTGTGAAGTTAAGACATGCATCTTGTTCTTTTGCAGAACTGCAATCCCATGTTGTCTCACGGATAGCCACAAGGACATAAGGACACATGAGAGAGGACGCTGGATCAATTGCTGTGTCTTAAAAGCTTTCTTCAGCTGTTTCTCTCCCGGTTTTCTTGAAATAAAAGTGTCAAAGCACTCAGTGTGATTTCATAATGTGTGCATGCAATAATTCAAGATACAATAAGAATTCAAAGTAGAATAACATACTCAGCCTTTTTTTCCCCCAGTAATTAAGACGTCAGGTTTCTTTCTGCATTCTTTGACACTTCACTCATATTTGGCCTGCTTACATTAAATCAACAGTGCATTTTAAGTTCCTGACAGAACTCCATCAGTTTCACTGGGGTCAGAATTTCCCTCTCCCCTTAATTTTTCCAAGTCACTTTTGGTTCTTTTTTTGCTAGTAACTAATTAGTTTTCTGTACTCATGTGGGATGGATTTTTACTCTAGTCAATCTGAAACTGAATTCATAAACAATATGTCATAGGTTTTTAGGGAAAAAAGCATATTCATACTTTTACTGAATATAAATAGTGTATGTTTCAGTCCTATAAGGTCAAGCTATAAGTATAGACTATTTATAGTGTATCTGATGGTTCCTATCAGTTCTGTGTATTCCATCTGATTAGTTGAAACTAGTTTTTTAAGGTCATTTTAGCACTTAGTCTGAGCCAGGAGATCCTTAAATAACATAACCAGTGTTTTCCCTCAGTAATAATCGGATTATCTCTGATCTCTAATTAATGTTACATGAACACTCTTAAGGAAACTGGAATACATTATCACAAAATAAGCACAGATTTTCCAGGCAGTGGCTGTTTCCATAAGTGTGCTGCTTTCAGGACACAAACTACTGTTGTTCAATAAATACAGGAGTTATTAATATTATCAAGGTGTTGGTTTCTTGTATGATTTTACAAGGAAGAATCTTACAGAATCATGGAATGGTTTGGGTTGGAAGGGACCTTAAACATCATCTAGTTCCAACCCCTAGTCTTACCTCAGGATGATAGACAAAGACTTAAAATTATGGGGTAAGTCACATATTTTCATCCTAAACATATTAGTTGCAAAAAGAACATGTGTTCTGTGTCTCGTATCCTGCCTATTCTGTCTGCAAGTTAAGAGCCTGTAGCACAGGAAAGGGGATTTTATTGATTTTTGTCGTAGATCTATAGCAACACCAAAGTGTTCATTCACAGCACTTTGTTTGAATTAAGTTGTTTTCCTAGTGAACCACAGAGTTCTCTGAGTGCCACAGTGCTGCATGCCTTAAATGCATCATCGGACATCATGAAGTGCCGTAGTTCAGCTGGTTTTGCTCTGTGTATTGTGAATTCTTTATCACAGCAGATAAAGCCATTAATAGTGACTCATCGGAATATTCAGATTTAGGGAGTGTTAATAAAGTTTCAGTGTTTCTTTTCACATTTGCACTTAATGCCTTTTACACATCATTGTGATTTTCAGGGTGCTGTCTGTGATGGAACAAGCATACTTATGGCTGGATTGATCCCAAAGAACAGTACTCCTGAAACCAGAGAGATGGAAGATCACAAAATCAGAGTTAGTCTAGTTTCCTGGTTACTATGAAAAGAGGATGAAATCACACAGGTGATTTCACAGCAAGACATTCTGCTGGGCTAACTGCATAGCATAGAGTGCCTCTCCAGGGCACAGCCAGCTAACACTGGCAGAACTGAACAGTCTGAACAGAAGAGGATGCTTTTCCCATGTTCCTGTACAAAATGGAAAATGAGGATCCTCAAAGGCATAACTTGCTTGTACTTTGAAAACACTCTGAGAAGACAGAAAAAAATCATTTGTACAGGTACATGATCAAGTCAAGCACAAGAGCTTTAAGCTTTTCTTCTTATGTGAAGAAGTTACGTGATATAAAAGACAGTGTTATTTCTATAGGCAGGAAAAAGTGTCCTGAGTAACTGCATTCTTAGACATTGTTTCTGGCATGTGCCATTTCTCTGGCTTATAACCTGATACATCCTTTTTTTCTGCCCGGCGTCATTGTCTGAGTGAATGCTGTTTATTTCCATAGGAATTCCAGACATCTGGCAGGTCAGCTGAAATGTACTTGTGTCCTCATTTGCTGTGTCCCTTCCCTCTGCCTTGCCCTGGGTCTGCATTAGGCTTGTTTGAATTTTTATGGCAATACAACATTCTTGATTCCTGTTTGGTTTGTCATCCCCTGCACCCTAGATATTTTCTGCAGAACTTCGCCCCATCACCTCAGTGTGTTCATCCTTCCTGAGCAGGGTAATTTGCGCTTGACTTTACCTGAGTGCATTGTGATTTCCTCAACCCATTTTTGGTTGTTCAAGATTGAGTACTAGTCCTGTCCTTCAGTATACCTCCAGACTGTCCTGGCTCTCTGTCATATGCAAATTTAATAAGCATGTTCTCAAAACAGGTCAGCAGTAAGAATTCTGTGAACAAGTGAGTCTAAGACCTGGAAGATCTGAAGAGTGGTGTTTAGTACATCTCACCAACCCTTGCTAACTCTGCTGGGAGTGATTTCCAGTCATTTTCGCATCCATATTGCAGTAGCTTTATCTATTCTGTGGCCCAGGCTCATCTTTCCTGACTTTAGAGGCTTAACCTGGAGACTAGTTGCCTAAGGCTAATTTCACAGTCAATAATTAAGGGAAAGGCAGCAGGCCGTGCAAGTTGTTCTTTGAAGTTGCCTTTCTCTTCACAGAGAAGAAGAAACACAGCACAACCTTTCTCCTAATTTTGGCGCTTCAGTTTGTGTCTGTGAAGCTGATAAGATGAAGTGGGATACGTGATTTTGTTTCTGGCAGTGTCAGGGTGGGCCGTGCAGAAGGATGGTGTTAGCAAAGACAAGCTGTGTCACGTGTACCGTGTTCCCATTAGCTACAGGTTTTGTCACTGCTGGAGAGACAGATAAAGTCGGTTTGACTTGTCTGGGCAGACTCCTTGTTTGCTTTTGCTTCAGTTTCTGGTATTTTGAATATTATGTTGAAAACTGTTTAGAATATTTTTGATATTTGTGATAACTTCAGTTTCACTAAACTGACAGTGACTTATGGACAATGTACCAATTCGGCACCAAAACCAGAAAGCTGGAGCAGAAAGTTAGAGAGTGATCCCAGAGGATTCCAAGTTTTTCTTTGCTTCCAGCCTTAAGAATTGTCTTCTATGCTTAATTTAAGACTGGAATTTTACTGACAAGTTATAGCCTCCAGGAACAGGGACTGACTGTGGAAACAGGCTAATGAAAGTCAGTTCTGAACGCAGCTACAGACTGTCAGAAGTTTAATATGGGTTCAAGGACAGCTTTTTCTGACTCCACTGAAAATAATATTGGGAATAATTCTTTCTCAAATGCACTCCTAAAATCCTTTAGCTAGAGCACACAGGGCTTAAATGGTTTCAGCCATTGAAGTTCTGTTTTCTCAGTGGTTATAGTTACCTAGACAAAAGTACTCAGACTACAGTTAAAATGACTAAGGGCGTTGGTGTTATCATAAGCCTGTGGAGAAAGCTACTTCTTTGTGTCATTTTTACATGCATAATAACAGCTGATGCGCAGAGTATTTTTAATGTCAGACTGGGAGGATATGAGAACCCCAGGTGCAGATTCAGAGGTGCAGCTTACAAGTTTAATGGTGTTATTGGAAGCTGAAAAATCACAGCTTTTTGTGTTTGTGATGGAGTGGGTTTGGACCCCTATGAACAGATGTAACAAATGCATTGCACATTCATCAGCTGAATCATTTCTTAACATACCACTCAGTGAACAGTACCTGGTAGCCTCCATGATAACCTATAGAGCATCAATCAACCCATACTGTCATGATAAAATCTACTGGTTTATTTTGATTTGGTTTTTTAGCACTTTTTCATGTTTTATTTGTAATACCTCATTAAAATTGCACATTCTTTCTAGATTTCTTTACATAAAAGTGTAATTTTTTTCAGTCTTTACAAGGATTTTCTAAAGCAATTTTGACTTGCGTATTTTAAAAATTTCCCCATAATTAGGGACTAGAATTAGGTTTGTATCTGGGAGTTGTGCTTGCATTCTAAATATTCCTGATGTCACGTCTGATCCTTTACTGGCTTATTGATACATGGTAAGGGTGTCTTGTGATATTAAAACTGAGACTATCAAATGCTGATAGAAGTGAAATAATGAGCTAAAGGTCCTGCTTACCAACTAGGGTGAAGCAACAGTGTCTGATTCATCTCATGGTGTTGTGTTATCAAAACCTGAGGGAAAGCAGTTCATTGTTTAAAGCTGAAAAATGAGACCTTTGTTGGGGTCTTCCAAGGCAGAAGGGACCTTCCACTGAATTTATTCTGCAGAGGGTCCTGTAGTGAAATGAGCCCACAGGAGAAGCATCCAATGCAATTCCTATTAAAAAAAAAGTTAGAATAAATCAAGCATGTGCTTTAACTAGTCCTGGGTTTTATGAGACCAGTGCTGGTAATAACACTAACATTTTTCAGACAAAGAACATTTTAATTTATGTCTGGCTATAATAAAGATGAGCACACTCCCTTGTTGCAGAAGCTTGTAGGATATTTCCTTTCTCATGTATGCTAAAATTAATGGAAAATTCCTAACAACAAAAGGGCACATTAACAACAGTCTCCCTTTGGTGTATGAAGCAGATCAGAAATGGGGATTGGAGTAACTTGCAGCATTTGCACATCTGATAATTTGGATGACCACATACAGGAACCTAGCAGTCTTTCTCTTACACCTACATTTGTCGTGCATTTTGGCTTTTTGCTATACAATTTTATTTTTATTGAAGTGCTATTTTGTGCAATTAAAGAGTTAAGTTGAAATAAATATTAACTAGTATTAGAATTAACAATTACATTCAGAGAGGATCACATTAGTCGCAAAAATGGGTAATAATTAGTAATCAAATTAAATTACTTCATTATATTCCAAGTAGTTATTTTTCTGCCTTTTCAACGGATGCTTAAATATACTACTTCAGTTTCTCCATTAAATTCGAGCTTGCTTCAGAAATTAATCAGGTATTCCATCTTTTTGTGCTTGCTTTTTAGCAAGGGACTGTTCTTCTTTCAAAACCTACAGCAGTAGAAGGCAATCCCATTCAGATGAATAGAAGTGAGAGGATTAAATACTTGCAGCCACTCTTGTTTTTCCACATGTAGCATCCTGACATTTCTTTGTGAAGGAAAGAATGTGTCAGGGTTAGCATTAGCATGACTTCTCCTTGCAAGTCTGGAAAAACATCTGTCATTCTGCCAGTGTTCCCATTAACTACCTGAGCAAATGCAGCGAGAAGATTTCATTACTTTCAAGAGACTACCTCTGCTTTTATTTAGGTTTATTCTTTGCTAGACCTTTTGTTTTTAACAATAGAGAAAGGTAGCTGGGATCCTGTTAGATTTACAACTCACAAAATTTCTATGTGATTAACCCAGATAAAACTGGAAGGAATATTGCCAATATGTCAACAAAAATGCACAAAGCGATGGGAGGGTTAGTTTACAGAAATTCCTGAATTCCTTTGTCTTGACCAAATGGAAGAAAATTGTTCTTGTGAGACAAGTGCATACTAAAAGAATTAACTCTGATAAACTTTTATGTTCAGATAAAAGACAGTCTGAGGACTAGGAGAACATTTTTTGATCAATTTCTTAAAAGCAGTTTTGCATTTAATTAGAGACAAGTCTTGTTTAAAAGCTGAGTGTGGAGTGTAGTGCACTAAAGCACAGAGGCTGAGCCTCTTAGTGGTGTGGAGTGCACTGGAAGTGTGTTTTTAAATACACGTTTTGCTAATACACATTGTGCCATGCTAGAGCCTACTGTGCACATGGACCATGCCCCTCCATCTCCCTTCTCCTGCCTGTTCGCTCCTACCAGTACTGATGCTCAGCTCTAGGGTAAACCCAAGAGAATTTAGACAGCTAAACTGCCAGAAAATTAATCTTAGCCCCACTACTCCCTCCCCTACCCCCTCTCCCCTCAAAAAAAGAAAGTGGGACTAGCCAAACAGCACAGCTGGTACAAGATGCAGGGATGTAACTAGCGGTGGGAATGCCCCTTTTGGAATCACCCCACAGTTAGGCCACGTCATCTGCATCATAAAAACTCACCTAGGTGGTGTAAGTCAGCATTATGGAAGGAATTACTCATACTGTGTAATTGAAAGAGTGGTTCATTTTAGAAAATGTAGCTTTAAAATCTCACATAAGTACATTTGGAATATATGTGTAACATATTGAAATGTATAACGGGTAAGGGTAATATAAAATGTATATAACATATGCAGAATATATATGTAATGTATTTATGTGTTTATGACACAAGACAGGCATAGCAGAAATTGTGAAAATTGGGTTGATTGGCATAAACACATACTTAGATTTATGCGTGTTCTTACATGCTTTGCTGAGCTGGGATTATGGAGGGCACCCTCTAGTCGTGTCAGAACATCAGTTAAATATACATAAATCAATATCATGTCAGCAGTTTTCTAATTAAATTACATGACTAGGAGTTTGTAGGTTACATTTTGCAAGTATAGGCCTAAGAAATTATATATATAAGCAACTTTTATAAGGTTTAGTCTTATCTTAGACTCTGAATGTTTGTTAATATAGTTCTTTAGTAAGCAATTTTGTACTAAAATGTATAAAGTCTGAATAAAGATACTAGTCTGAAAATTGTTCAAAACCTGCAAGACCGTATGTTTTATAGAATACCTGAAACTGGGAAAAACCATGCCATCTGCTCAGTTCTATGCAGGAAGTTTTAATTATACACTCAACTTGTGACTACACAAAATGAGTAGAAAGCCCATACTCCACAGTACCTGCAATTTGTCTAAAAAGACAGGAAGAGTGTAAAACCTCTAAAGAAAGATGCTGACACTTTACTGCAGACCACAAAGTATTGAGACCAGGCCCAAAAAGCTTAATTTGGTGAAACATTGCTTGCACTGCTGTGATCTTGAACTGAATGATCTGTGGGGAAGCGACATGTCATTGCATCTGTAGCCAGCATAATCAATTCCCGGATAATGGGAGAATTGACTTTAATTTGTTAGAAGTCAGAATTAATACTAATACACTGCAAGTCAATACCATTTGCATTACAAGTGCCTGTTTTATTGCAAGATGTGGAAAAAATTGTGCAGCGTGAAGCTATGCTCCCAAACAGCATGTAAATTCAAAGCATAAATTGCTTTAAAATTCAATTTTCAGTTATAGTTTTGTTTTCTTGTCACTTTATCTTGTCTATATGCATGAATGTCCATTTGTGGAAACAATTGATGAAATAGCTCTTTCTAAACACTATTCATGAAAAAAAATTGAACAAATGTTTATCATGCAAACTTACTCATAATTGCTACTTATCAAATGTAAGAACAAACATTGTTTTGTGTGCAATTTGTAACAATACATTAATTTAAATTGATGTGACTTTCAAATCAGATGTAAATAGGAAAAGGAAGAATTGGTGAAATCGCTATTGCCTAGGGCCAGCAGAGAAGATAGTGAAGTGAATGAGCAGTAGCAGCATGTACCAACTGTTACCAAGTAATACATAACATGGATTCTGTTCTGCTCGGATTTGTCATGCATATTGCAGGAAACCATTTCCTCTTTCTATGGCATAGACTCCATGCATACACTAGAAGCCTTTATAATACTGCTGCATTCAAGCCAGAGGGTTCTGCTGGCCAATTTCTACTTGCTGTAAGAAGGAGAAGGTTTTTGCCCTGCTTCCCAGGAAAAGCTTCACATTTCTGGGTTTGTGATTTTGGAATAAACAGTGGAAATCTGGGGAGAGTTAGCTGTTATCTGATACTCTAGTTTCCAGTTGTCCCAATTGTACAATGCTTCATGCATGAGCTGGTGCAGGGTTAACCTTGGCTGGGCACGGGTGGTGCAGCAGGGCAGCAGCAGTTCCCAAGGACTGCACATGCCTTCTTAAGTAGCCTAGGTAGTCTGCTGCTAAGATACCACAGTTCGGGAATCCCTGTCTAATATTTGTAAATTGTTTTGGAATAATATTTTGAAATAACATGTTGAAGTTTAAAGAGCTGGTTTTTAAGGAAAGCAAGAAACTAAAATACCTCGCTTCCCCTCTAGTGAATCATCCTCCCCACCACTGCTGAAAAAAACCCCAAACCTGTAGAATTTAATGTGAGTAAAACCCTTAAGGTTCCCCAGTCACGTAGACTAATTTATGGAAAATTTTATCAATAAGAGTTGCAAATGATTGGATGCTCATTTTCTGCCAATCTCACTTGGGAGCTCTGTCACTGATCTGTCACTGATTTATATAGGGCTGGGATCTAAACTTCAGAATCAAAAGGGCGTTAAAAATTATTTTGTAGGTTTTATAGCAGACATAAAATTCTTTATTGAATTCTGTGTGATTTCCATAAAGTCCATAGGACTCCTCGATACAATAAATGCCTTGTAATCCATTTTGTCTGGACTAAGAAATATGAGTTATGTTAAGGCCTGCGAGTATTTCCCTCTGAAGATTGTTTTCTGGTATAGCATAATTCTTAATTTATTGATAGCAATTACCACTGAATTTTGTGGCCTGAATTTCCTATTGCAATCAATAGATAAATCATAAAGTTGAAAAATGCAAGATGTTCTTTAGCAGGGAATAAATGCCAGTGCTCTATACCTTTATGATGACACTGACCTTATTATGGACAAATCAGCCAACTTGGAAACCAGCAAGTGCTAAGCAGTGGCCGTAATTTTAATGCTGTTTTCTTGCTCAGAAGGACAGCCCATGCTCTGTTGTCACAGCTGCCTAATTGGAGTTTGATCACACAGCTGGATCACTGGTCACACACCAGTGACCGCTCTGCAGCTTTACTGGCTCATTGCTGTTACACTAACTTTTTGTTTCTCAGTCATAAGCAAATTAAAGCAGGCAGCTGCAAATTCATCAATAGGTTAAATTCATTAGCTGTTCCCTCTATGAAAAAAAGAGGAAAATGAAGTTCTCCTTGGTCTTTAATTAGTTCTTATAAAAGTTGGCAGGGAAACAAAGACATTTGTACACTCCTTTATTTTTATAAGAGACTTGCCCAAAAGAAAAACCTCAGACATGTAATTTCCTTTTTTTTTTCGTCCTCCCCTGCTTAATGCTCTCAGTTCAGAGGCTAACCCAGCACCCTCCCTCTGAGGGTAGAAAGAAAGGTGGTTTGGCAAGGGGTTACACTATGTCTCTGTTGTACGGATCGGGGCATGTTCTGGGGAGCCTGCACAAGCTGTTTCCACAGTGATAGGCCACACTCTGTATTTACAGTCTCCCGTATGGGTAATTCATCTGCAGGAGAAGCCTTAGCTGAGTGCTGTGGTTCCACAATCATTACCGCTGGCTCTGGGCCATGCCACATCACCCAGCAGTACAAATTTGATCTGAATCACGTGTGGGCACATGATTACATTTTTGTCAAATTAGCAGAGTGCTTCATGAGGATTTTATGCTGCCTGTCTGCTTTTATCCTGGTTGCAGAGGAACACGCGGTGCTGGAACCACAGAGGGTTAGGGCTGTGTGGGCAACCGATGCCTGTTGCAGCAGTCACCCCACCGGGGCGAAGGTAGCATGTCAAAGTTTTGTTGGAACAAATTGGATTGGCAGAGAGTGTTTCAACGGGAACAGCACCTTGTGCCACACACCCATGGCGCTGTAAATCTGGTGGCAGAAGCCTCCAACGTATTTAATATGCTTGTTAAACTATGGCTTATCCTATGGCTAGTCCAGAGGAGTCTTAATTCTCCTAATTCATGCTGCTTTACACATAATTTCCTTGTGCTTCACACTTGCATGGTGTTCTGGCCCCTATATACCTTTTAAGGTGCAGTTTTGTGGTGAGCTGAAAAAAATGTAAGGTTTCACTGCTGCTGAAAAGATATGATGTCACCACTTCCATTGCATCAGCTCTCGTAATGATGCCAGTCATGGAGTGAGTCAGGCTAGCAAGTTGATTTAACTGAAAAATAAGAAAAAAGTAATAAGAAAATCAGTAGAAATTTGGACTGCTCTTTTGCTGGCAGTCCTTAGGTTAACTTGAGCCAGCTGCGAGCCCACGGGTTCAGACTTTGAGTTTCAGCTCTGAATATATTCCAGCTAAAAGACCTTGTCATAGTAAGGGGGAAAAAATCCCTAAGAACAGCTGTGATAAATGGTTAACAATGCAGCTACTAATTTACTGAAATGTTAGTCTGCTGAATCGTTGCGAAACATTTCCAGTGGCTGTTTCTATACCTAGTATGTGGATAATAGCATTCATGGTTATGGTTTCATTTATTTACTTTATTGGTGAAATATTTATGCTAATGAAATACATTTTTTTTATTTTTACTTTCTGACAGTAAGTGACACTCAAGAAAGAAAAATATCTTAGACTTCTGTCATGTCATCCATTAATCTGTAATTTCTCTACTCCTGGGATTGCATATTGCTTTAATTCTTTGACTTTTAACTCAGCCACTGAGCAGACATTCCTTTCTGGTTCTAGATAAGATAGTTACTCATCAGCACTTTAGAAAGAATTTTTATCTTTCTCAGCCATCAATTAAGTGAGCATTTCTAAGACAGGGCAATAAATCCTATGTGAGGATTAATGAAGTTTAAAAAGAAATGGCTAGTGACTGCTATCTCCCCTGCTGCCTCCCCTGCCTCCTGGGAACTATGTAGGTAAGGAGTCAGCTTGTAGGAATTTTGTAGAGAATACTTGGGATGTAGTTGCAGAAAGGAACTAAAGACTATGTGGAGATTTCAGGAAAAGGCTTCTGTAGACAAACTACAGGGGATATCATAGGGTGAATTAAGAAAACTGTGAAAGAGGAACAAATGGAGAGAACTGTTTGGTGCTGAAGAAAGGTTGTCACTGGTGGGTAGGACTAAAAGCAACTGTTGCTTCCCAGAGAGCAGGTACTGAGAATGTGGTACTGCTGTTTCCTAATCTGTTTCTGGTAAAATAACCTGAGAAATAGGTCAAAGCACTTATTTATACTGTTCAAGCTAATCTTCCTAATTCTTAGCTGTAGCTGATTAGGCTGTGCTGAAATGAATAACCCTGCTACCAGAACTGCGAGTTTGTGTAACCTACAATAAGAAGTGGTAGAATACTGCCTTAAAGCACTACAGCTGCTTGCAAAATTAATTGCCAAGGCGCTGCCTAAATAAAGAACTAGGGAACTCCCTTATTTCACTTTTACCTGAAGTCCTAAAAAACTCACCTCTGAGTTGTCAAAGCTAAGTTAACTAGGAATTTCCTATCCTTTGCTTTTCAGAGAGAAATTTAACTTAAAGGTAGAGAGATTATTGTGATTTGCATCTTAGTTTGGCTACCTCCATGACCTACTTTAAATTAAGGAGGATAGGCAGAACTTTCTCATAAACCTCAGATGAAAATAAAATTCCTGGTGTTTCCCCTGAGTATCTTGTTGGAAAAGTTAAGTGTATTACTAATACTTAAAACATAGTTTGGGGGGGCCTCTAACTTAATTTACAGGGAAAAATTGTTTGTGTTGTGTTGCTTAAGTAATCCACCAAGTCTTTAAATTGGATTTACAGGAATGACCTGATGAAGTTATAATTCTGGATTGCTTCTCTGTGTCAAACTGACCACATAAAGGCATGAGCAATTTGGATATGCAACTGACTGTTCATTTAAGGCTCATGCTTCTTGAGTTTGCTACTTTTTTTCCCAATACTGCAGTTAAAGATATTAAAAACCCAAGATATATTTAAATTGCGATATTCTATGTGAATAGTAACAGAAGGTCACAATATGTTCAGAGAATTCAAATATATGAATGTTCTCTTATGAATACTTACTTCTTGTATAGATAGAGTTGCAGATGGGTTACCAGATGGAATACCTTCCTTCCAATATAGTTATATGTACTTAAAAACGGATGCAGTGAAATCATATTATTTAAATCAATTCTGTTATTGCTTTTGAAGCCATAATGACAGTAACTATTCTGTAACAGACAAGTGTGGCAAGAGGAATGTAATTTCTTGCTGTAGAATTGTTGGTCTTGTCTGAGATCTAACAAGTCTTTCTTTCTCTCTGAAGAAAGGACCTTAAACTAATTCTCTTTTCATTAGGAGATGGTTTAAATATCTAACAGACAGCATGCAGTACAGTTCAGACAGGGCACTAGATGTCCAGGAGCATGTGAAGCAGAACTGTCTAAAATGACAAGAACATTTTGGGACATAGCTGACTCAGAAGTACTCTTCCCTTCTTAACAAAAATCAATCTCCATGCCCGAGCCAGAGGCCCAGTGCATCTTGGCAGAAGCATTCTTTTCCACATGCTTAGTCTTTTGCCCTTTGATTAGCTTGCTCAGCTGGGCGTTATTAACATTGACATCACCATAGCATAATATTAAAAAATAAAATAAGATCCTACCTAGAGAGTTAAAAACCAGAACACACTACACCTGTATACACCCTTTCTCTCATCTTGTCAGCCTACCGTACTTTACTTATATCCTAATGCTTTACTTGTGTTGGATTTTCTTTTTCAGACTGCCATTCAGTCACCTGTGAAAAATCATCAGCTAGCAAGAGCTCTTCTTCCAGTCTCTTAACTTGTCTTTTTTCTCTTGTTGTTTCTGGTCAGTCACCAATATAAATTCCAACCATCCTTGTGGAAGGTCTTACCACCTTTTTGCAGAACAAGGCACAGAAATTAGTGACAACAGTACTCATACTAGGGAAGTTTCAGGGAATGTAAGCAGGGCCACCTAGAGCCAGTTGCCCAGAACCGTGTCCACGTGGCCTTTGAATAACTCCAAGAATGGAGACTCTACAACCTCTCTGGGCAACCTGTGCCAGTGTCTGGTCATCCTCACAGTGAAGAAGTGTTTCCCGATGTTCAGAGAGAACCTCCTGTGTTTCACTTTGTGCCATTGCCTCTGGTCCTGACACTGGGCACCAGTGTAAAGAGCCTGGCTCTGTCCTCTTTGGTCCCTCCCTTCACATATTTACATACATTGACAAGTTCCCCCCCAAGCCTTCTCCAGGCTGGACGGTCCCAGCTCTCTCAGACCCTCCTCTTAGGAGAGGTGCTCCAGTCTCTTCATCATCTTTGTGGCCCTTCTTTGGCCTCTCACCAGTATGTCCATATCTCTCTTGTACTGACTGTGTGGCCTGATCTGGACCCAACACTTCAGATGTTACCTTACCAGAGCTGAGTAGAGGAGAAGGATCATCTCCATTGACATGCTGGCTTTACTAAAGCATGTCAGCAAGATAATTTATTTCAGTCCCCAAATTCCTCCAAAATAAGATCAGAGATTTTGTTTCCCTGCCACTATTGGAAGAAGCTGTAGGTTCTTCATGAAGGTCGGAAGCACGCTATTCCATCACTTGTTTCTCCTACATGCTTTGTCAATATTAACACTGCCAGATTCAACAAACTGAGAAAATAATTCAGCTTTTAGAAATTGTCTTTCCTTGCCTTGGAAGCTAAAAATTCACACTACTGTTGAGCAATAATGCCAGTCCTTTCACGCATGTATGTCTCTCAGCTCCAGGCTTTTTGTTCTTGAACTCTCTATGAGCCAGGAAAAGGAGGGAGCGGTAGGAAGAAGGACTGGAGTGACTCAGAATTCTTCAGCCTTTAGCTCTGGTTGTGTGTAACTGGAGTCTTCTGAAGCAACCCCAGACCTCCTGCTCTGTCTGGGCCGTGTTTCAGTTTTTTCATAGTCTGATTTGAATTTGCAGACGTGTCCTGATTTGTCTGTTTTGAAATACAGGAAAGGTATAAATGAAATATAAAGTATAAGCTAGATTTTTCAGATATAAGGTCCTTTGGGACTAGGTCTTTTAATTTTGCATTGCCTGCCACAGTGGTGTTGTGGTGCACTATTAGGTGTTACAATACAAAAAATTAAAATTAATGAGAAGAGTGAACAAGTATTAAATTATCGGGTTATTCTTCTAAATTTAATAGCTGAACTGATGAAAGAGTTACGACAATTCAGTAAAGTTTGAGTCTTTAGAAGATTCTTCAGAATGTGCTTAGGATACAGAATCCACAAAGGAAAAAACATCTACTAGATTTGTTGGGATTATGTTCATTTTCTTGAAATGAAAATGAGTCCTCATAGGAAAAGCAAGGCAGGTTGCAGAGCAGTGTGAGCTCTGCGCACCAGAGGGAGCTGTATCCACACGGAACGGCAAGTCACGGTGTGTGCCAGGAATGCAGAACAGGCATCATTTATTTGGTAAAGTGATGAATGTAAGTACAGAGCATATGGGTTACCTCCACGTGATTTTACTTTATGCCTGGTTTTATTTTTTTCCTTTAATTTCTTCTTGCCATTAAAAAGTGTTACGTTTTGTTTTGTTTTGTTTTGTTTTGCAGGAATTACAAAGACATTTTAAAGACTGAGGTCACAGAATCATAGAAGCATAGAATTGGAAGCATTGGATTGGAAGGAACTGAAAGATCACCTAGTTTCAACCTTCTACTAGATCAGGTTGCTCAGAGCTTCTTCCAGCCTGGCCTTGAACACCTCCAGGGAGGGCATCCACAACTTCTTTGGGCAACCTGTTCCAGTGCCTCACCATCCTCATAGGAAAGAATTTCTTCTGAATATCTAATCTAAACTTACTCTCTTTCAGTTTGAAGCCATTGTCCCTTGTCCTGTCACTACAAGCTCTTGTGAAAAGTCTCTCTTCTTCTTTCTTGTAGGGTCCCTTTAGATACTGGAAGGTGAAATTAGATCATCTCAAAGCCTTTTCTTTTCCAGGCTGAACAATCCAAATTCTCTTAGCCTTTCCTTGAAGGAGAGGTGCTCCATTCCTCTAATCATCTTCGTGTCCTCCTCCAGACTTGCTCCAACTGGTTGATGTTCTTCCTGTGCTGGGGACCCCAGAGCGGGACATGAGTATTCCGAGTGGTTTCTCACCAGAGCAGAGTAGAGGGACAGAGTCACTTCCCTCTACCTGCTGGCCACACTGCTTTTGATACAGCCCAGGACACTGCTGGCTTTCTGGGCTGCAAGCACACATTGCCATACTCTCAAGTCCTTCTCGTCAGGGCTGCTCTCAATCTGTTCATCCCCCATCCTGTACTGAGACTGAGGGTTGCCTCGACCCAGGTGCAGCACCTTGTACTTGTTTTTATTAAACCTTATGAGACTCCCATTGGCCCACTTCTTCAGCTTGTCCAGGTCCCTCTGGATGGCATCCTGTCCTTCAGGTGTGGCAACTGCACCACTTAGCTTGGTGTTATCTGCAAATTTGCTAAGGGTGCACTCAATCCCTTCATCTGTGTCATCCCTGAGGATACTAAATAACACTGATCCATACACAGGCCCCTGAGGGGTTACTCCTGTCCACCAGGAATTTGAGCCATTGACCACTACCCTCTGGATGCAACTGTCCAACCACTTTCTAATCCATCTAACAGTCTGCTCATCAAATCCATCTCTCTCCAGTTTAGAGAGAAGCATGTTGTGAGGGACCGTGTCAAAGACTTTACGGAAGTTCAGATAAATAACATCAGTAGCACTTCCCTAGTCCACTGATTTAGTCACTTCATCACAGAAGGCCACTAGCTGATTGAATAATCTGGTTTATTGTGTTCCTACAATGTAACAGAGTTAACTGTACCAACTCTGTTGTTATTGTCCTGGAAAAGATATTTTGACTATGCTATTTTGACTTCTCATAACTATGAAAAACATATTTTAGGTTGAAATGTGCCTTGCCTTGGACCCATACAAAGCTGAAATTTGAGGGAATGTTTGAAATTAAAGAATATACCTAAAAAAGGAGAAATGTTAAAATCATATGCCTCACATTAAAAACCACCTACTTTAACAATTTTTTCATCAGCTGACATATTGTTCCTTCATTTTTCGTAAAAAGTGGTTTTATATGATCATAATTACACTTGCTTTTAAAAAAAACACATTGATTTGTAGTTCCAAACTTGCAGTAAAATCCATGAACTCACTGAATCTTCCTAGAGCAGTCTTAACCTGATTATGGGGCTCCATAAATCAATTTGCAGGACTTGAGTCTACATAAAAGTGAAATGGGTGTTTGTGACAAGATTTAGGTAGTGGGGCATTGTAGGGAGGCCTCTGTGGGTGGAGGTAAAGACTGGATACAGCCAACTGCACAATAGATGTACCACAGGACACAGATAAGCCCATCAGCCAAGCTGGTGGCACCTCTGGGAAAAATAGCTAAGAAAGAGCAAAACGAAGCATGGCAGTGAGGAGTGAGGGAAAATTGTGAGAAACATCCCTGCAAACACCAAGAAGAGTGAGAAGAATGAGAGGAAGGAAGTGCTCCCGGCGCTAGGGCAGAGATTCCCCTTCAGCCTGTAGAAAGGACCATGGTGGAGCAGGTATTTCCATTCAGCCTGTGAAGAGGACCACAGTGGAGCAGATATTTTACTGCAGCTCAACCACCCCATGCCAGAGAAAGTGGGTATTTCCTTAAGGAACTATGGTCCATGGAGAAGCAAGTTCTCCTGACAGGAAACATGACCTGTGGAGGACTCCCACTGGAACAGTTCATGAAGGACTATGGAAGCAGCTTATGGAAGGACTCGTTCTGGAGGAGACGAAAAGTGTGAGGAGGAAAGATTAGGAATGGTTAACAACTCCCCTTTGCTCCTGGTGCTGCTCAGGGGTGGGAGATAGATGAGCTGCAAATGAAGGAGTGAATTTGAGCCTGGAAACAGGGTGGTGAGGGGAAGGTGTTGCTTTCGTTTTTGTCTTTATTTCTCACCATCCAAATCTATTTTAATTGGAAAAAAATAATTTTCCCCAAGGTAAGTCTGCTTTGCCCATGACAGTAATGGGTAAGGGATCTCCCTATCTTTATCTTGATCAATGAGCTTTGCAGCTTATTCTCTCCTCCCGTTCTGTTGAGGGAGGATAGTGAGATAGTGGCTGGGTAGGGGTCTGGCAACCAGCCAAGGTCAACCCACTACAAAAAGATATCATTTGGAATTGGGTGATCTAGGAAATGAATTTTTTGAGTTCAAAGGATGAAGCATTTTGTTTCAAGGGTGATATACCAAGATAAGCTGGGTTTTTTTAAGTCTCTGGCATTTACAGACTCCTCTATTCCAAATGGAAAGGATGGCTCTCCAGACTTTTTCATGGTGTAAGTTAGAGGAGAAACTCCATCAGAATAAGGGAAGAAATCCTACATCTTCTGTTGTGATATAAAAATTTACAAGAACTCAGAAGTCCTAAAGCGACTGCTTCAGTTAAGCATGTTCTGGAAAAGACTGTGCAGTAAACCTAAGCCATGGCTGGTCTTAAAGAAGTGGACTTTAAAGCAAAACTGTGGTATCCTTAAACAAATTTAATACATTTGTATGGGGAAAAAAAAGACAAATTCAAGACGATCTCAAGAGTAAAGCACAGAAGAACAACTAACTAAATACACAGTTGTCCCATATTTTTTTGGTGTCATTAACCCTTGGATGTATCAGCCTTTAGGCTCATGAATGTTTTATTCATTCTTTCATAGATCTTCCTGAGAGATAATCAATTGGATACTGGACAAACAAACAAAAGAAGTAATCAGACTCCACTGACCTGTTTAACCTTGATTGTGAAGGATGAAAAGCAGCAGCTGCTTTCTGTGGAATAGGACTTCTGGTGGCACTTGCATCTTTCCTTTTGGATGATATTGGCACAAAAACGTCAGGATATTGAACTGATAATGTGGTGAGTTTATACATGCCAGACTCTGTTCCATCACTTTTCAAAGCAGGTATGTTACTTGAATAACTCTGCCTTATTTTTCAGCACAAATCCAAATGAACTATGGGCATTGTAAGAAAAAAAGGGCCTATTATTACAACCCCTGTGTAAGATACATAATCCTGGATAGTATAAAATTTGTGCAGAAACAGCTGAAGTTAACTGGGGTTCCATCCTCTTAGGAGATGTGGCATTGTTATCAGAATTTGAATTGTCTTTTCAAGTATTTTATTGTCATTCAAAGAAGGAAACAACATTTTCTTGACTTTGTTCTACTGGAAGAAAAAAATATAGATTGAAAATAGGATTCTAATGTAATTTCAGCCATCAGGAATATATCTAGTACTAAAATTGTGACTGTTACATCTTCCTTAATAAGGAGAGTGTAACTTTTTCTGGAAAAGTATTGTCTCATTGCACTTTTAGTATTTTATAGGACTGCTTTTAATAAGTAAGAAATAATTCTAAGTAGCTAGTGATTAATCACTAGAAGACTGAATAGGCTAGTGAGTTTAAATTTCCATAGCTGACTAGGTTATTAAAATTATTTTATGAGAAAGTACATATTACATGACTTTTTAGTCCTTCAGAATCAAAGCTATCATATCTTTATGCCTCAAGGTTACCGTGTAGCTGATCAGCATCATGTAACAGATTTTTTAACTGATGCTGTATATTTGGGACTTCACATGGTTGCCTACCATTATCTTGTGCATTAACAGGCTTGATGTGCCTTTCATGATTCCAGTGTGATCAGGATACATCCCAGGATTACACTAAATAGGCTCTAGGCATACCAATAATAACAAATAGCATGGTAGCTGCTGCAGGTGGTAAAGTAATGTCTAGATGCTCATATGCAATTTCATTTTTAATTGTTAATTGAAAAATGAAAGTTCAGTCCATTTAGTTGATAGATTGTACACAACACTTAAAAGTAGGAAAGGAATTTTTTTCAGCAGATGACAAGACCCTAAATTGTGCGTTAGTTGATCAGAAAAAGTGAACATCGAAGTAAATACAAATTAATTTAGGTCTTTTAGTAAATCAAATGTTATGTGCCAGAATTACTCAGTGGATTATATTTCTTTGTGTGCTTACATGGTATTTGATTTTCTTTTTTTGTACTGAACAAAGCTGAAGAACTTAAAGGTGTTAATGGCTGGTTCTGAACCAAAATGTGGCCTAGTAAATAATATATGAATAATGGCATGATAGTGTTTCTAGCTCAGCAATGAGAAGGGTATAATAGCAGAGAGGGTAGTCTTATATAACAAAACAGGTTCTCAGCAATTTTTCTTATGGCTGGGGTTACAGCTTACCTTGGACCCTAAGGATCATATAGTTCCAACTCCTTGCCCTGGGTTGGGACACCTTCCACTAGACCAGGTTGCTCGAGGCCTCATTCAGCCTAGCCTTGAATGCTTCCAGGGATGAGGCATCCACAGCTTCTTTGGGGAACCAATTCCGGTGCCTCACCACCCTCACTGTGAACAATTTCTCCTAATATCTAACCTAAATGTAGCTTCTTTCAGTTTATAGCCATTACCCCTTGTCTTATCATTGCATGCCCTTGTCAAAAGTCCCTCTTTATCTTTCTTGTAGTTCCTCTCTAGGTACTGGAAGGCTGCTAGAAGGTGTTTCTGCTCTATGAGTTTCTTTGTGTCATTGCTTATCATTACCTAGGTCTGGGTTTAAAAATGTTTGGTTCTTCAAATCCAAAAGGATGAACTGTGAGCTGTAAGGAGGTAGTAGAGCCATTCAATGGAGAATCACTTGTTTGTCTGCATCTCTTCTGTGATGAAAGAAGGAACAAATAACAGATCTGAATTGGACTAAATCTGTTAGCCTGTACTTAGCCCTTTGTTTGCATTATACAGTAAGAGTACCTTGTTAAGTGTATCACAAGCTCATTAATTCAGCCCAAAGTCTTGTATCTCAAATAATATAGGACCCTGATTGATGTCAGTATTTCCCATGCAGAATTTTGCAATAAAGTCACTTTTCTAATACTGAGGTCAATTCTTGGTTTCTAGTCTTATTACCAAGGTCCAGATTCACTCCACCTGTCTTCAAGCTCATGAGTTGGGAATGCAGACATCCTGAGCACACTGTAGAGATAATAGGGAGAAAGTGCTTGACCAGTTGTCCTCTGAGAATATAACTCTGTTGACAGTCTAAGGTGTCTAGTTTGACTCAGAGTGAAATTTAATCCCTCAATTTAGGCACCTAAAATTGGTTAGGCTGAACCTGAGTCCTTGTGTTGAGAAAGCAAAACTTTTGTTGCATTAGGCAATTCTCAGAGGTACAAAAGCCTTGTCCCACTGTAAGAAGCCAATAGCCTTAACAAATAGTAGAATTATTCTCCTAAGACTTAGAAAAGACAAAGGGAAACAAACACAAATAAAAATTGGTGGAAATAGAATATTTGAGTATTAATGCTGTAGGAAATTTAGCCATTCGTTTCAGTGACAGCAACATCAAACCTTTAATATGAATTTGATTTTCCATTTTCTAATTTTTTTTTCTGATTGTAAAATACCTTAAAGGACAGAGGATAATTTAGACAAGAATTTATTCTAGATTCACTTTCATGTATTTCTAACCTTTTACTGCCTGATAAACATCTATTAAAATAAACAATAAGAAATACTATCCATATACACTTGCAGTTCCTGGTATTTTAAATTATGTTCTACATTAGCAGCTTTGGTTATGCACTGTCAACATGGCTGAACAAAGGCAACGTACTTTGTCAACGTCAGGTGAAGCATTGTATAAAATCCTGGCACTAGAGAAGGGAGCAGCACAAGATGAGATTAAGAAGTCCTACAGGTATGTAAAATGTCCTTTGCAGCAGGTCTGAAAATGCTTATGTGTCTGGCATGATTATGATGGTAAAACTTTAGAGTTACCTGCACTGTAGATATTCACTGTTAAAACATTTTCCTTTTTTACATGTGAACCTGTAAAGAATCAGAGATGAAGCCATGTGAATCCACTGATTTCATCCCACATGCAACCTGTGCTTCATATGAAATGCTTTAATCTAGCTGAATGAGAGGTCAGACTGATTGGATAAAATAACAGAGACTATGCTTGCATACTGCACCCAGTTCTTGTGTTAGCGTCTTCTCCAGAAGTATGCTGACAAATAAAGCCAATGCAGAAAAGTGCTATAATGACAATGCGAAAACTAGAATAAGAGACATGAGTTCCATCAGTTTGTCTTGTCAGAAAAAAAGACTATTTGATTATTTGATTATAGTGTGCAATATCTTTGAAGAGGAAAATTGCTAGGTGTGAGAGGGTTCTTTATGGAGGCAGGCATAACCAAAACCAGCGCTTGGAACCTGAAAGCAATTTGAGCTGTAAAAGAGGTACATGTTTTTAACAGTGAGTGTAACCAACTACCGAAAAATAATGGCGCAGGAAATAGTAGTTTCTCTGTTGAAAAAGAAGAGAGGGCACTAAAACAAGTTTTACTCAAACACAGGTTATCAAAATGGCAAAACTATTTTATTGTTGCAATGTAACAAGGTCTAATAGATTTTATGGGTTGAGACTAGAATATTTAATGTATCATTTTGCTCTTAAATCTGTTCAGCTGATGTTGAAAGAGAACTTTAAATGTCATGCGTGAAATAGATGTTCTTGACACTGAAATATGTCAGACATGTACTCGCAGGTTTAATAAATATTGTAAAACTTTTATTACAGCATCATTCTGGGTGTTGTTGGTTGCCCTATATTGCCAGTCAAATTTTAGTACTGGTTGCTTTTGCTGTCAAATGTAAGAATATGTTTGGACTGAAAAATGGGTTATGAAATCAATTGCATAATTGTTTAGCTTGAATTTTGCCAGGACTCTGTCCTTCATGTTTTTGAACAAATTGCATTTCTCCTGCTTTCTGTCCCTAAAGGCAGTGGAGGCAGAAGTAGTTAATGTCTAAACTCTTCACACAGTGGAAGGAAAACTGTTGACATCTCATGGTTCTGTTGTCTTGCATAATTATACCACTGGGGAAGAAGCTTACTACAGTATCAAATTCACTCATGACTTGCACCTTCTGTGTCCCTCTAGTATAGCCTGGCTGCAGAAACCATCTTTTGTATCAAAACTCATGTTTTCCTGTTGCTTTCACATTTACTTTTCTGGAAAGGAGGCCTTCTTTAATCCCCAAAGGAGAGAATTGTCATGAAAGAATGTAGAATGGAATTAGCTTTATTTATTGCTAAGCATGAATATAGATGATTTACACAATGATCTATGGCAAAACTGACAGTGGTGCTTTCTCCATCTTTATTAGTAATTACAGGGGGAAAAAAAAGGCTGCTTCTGACTAAAGTGGAAATGTCAGAGGGATTCACTTTTAATGGAGTAGCTGTAAATATTTGCAAGATAAAATGATGAGTCAGACTCGGAGATTTGCTTTAATTATCTTTTAATTTATGCTAATCCAAAAATCTGCTGCTGAACTGGTATTCTTTAGCACAAGGTATAAAACCAGCAATACCTGATTCTGAGTTTCTTGCCATTATTAATTAAGTCACTATTAATCATACTACCAGAGCCCTGGGCAAAATTTACCTTTTAATAAACATGACAGAGGTACCTCTCTGTGCTTTTATTTGGAGTTCAGCACAGCTAATTTATCAAGGAGTAAAGCTAATAGGTTTCTAATCAGCAGAATTTCAAAGGAGATATGTTTATCTTCAATAACCTACAAAACTAATCTTTAGAAACTTTTTTTTGGCATAATAACTTCTGCTTTTCAGTCTGATGGCAGAGTAATATGCAGAGAGGTGCCGGATTTCATACGTTTTCTTAAAAAGTATCAAAAGATCCAGTTTAATAGACTATTTAATAAAAAAATCATAGAATCATGGGATGGATTGGATTGGAAGGGACCTTAAAGATAATCTAGTTTCAACCTCACTGTCATGGGCAGGGACACCTTCCAGTAGACCAGGTTGCTGCAGAGCTCCATCCAATCTGGCTTTAAACACTTCCAGGTTTGGGACATCCACAACTTCCCTGAGCAACCTGTTCCAATGCCGCACCACCCTCACAGGAAAGAATTTCATCCCAATATCTAATCTAAAACTATTTTCAGTTTGAAGCCATTGTCCCTTGTCCTGTCACTACATGCTCTTGTAAAAAGTCCCTCTCCATCTTTCATGTATCAGAAGGCTGCAATTAGGTCACCCTGAAGCCAGTCTCCAGGCTGAACAATTCCAATTCTCTTAGCCTTTCCTCGCAGGAGAGGTGCTCTGTCTCTCTAATCATCTTGATGGCCCTCCTCCAGATTTGCTCAAACAGGTCAACACCTTTGTGACAGAGATCATGTTGGTGACAAAGATTTTTGCTAGAGAACATGTGCAGTACTCTGAATGCCATTTAACTATTGCCAAACAAGGAGGAATAATGGCTTGTATATGCCTATGCCAATGGCCAGTATTACTCCTGATACAGCTGCTGGGCACACAACAGGCTTCCTACAGCCCAAGAGGATACAAGGCCTCTGGAAAAAGACCTTGTGTTCAGGCAAGGGGAAGAAAAGCATTGGAGAATGCAGGCATCGATCCCACTGCCTCTCGCATGCTGAGTGAGTGCTCTACCACTTGAGCCCATAGTCTATTCCTGAGGTTTTCTCCCCTCCCAGGCACCCACTCCTGCCCCAGGCTGCCTGCACCCAATGCCTGGGTCTTGCATTGTCTTCACTGTCATACTCCCAAATCACTCATGCCCTTACTTACTCTTCTTTCTGGAGGTGATCATAGAAAATCCCAGTGGTCAGGACTACCATCCAATGCCCTCAAAATGCTCAAAAATTCCTTAGCCTGTTGTCTTCCCAAACTCAGGCAAGGGCTCATAATTGGGCAGCCCTTTGATGGGGAGCCACCTGGGCAGGGCCTAAAGGCAGCAGTGCCTCTGGGTCTGGGCCAGAGCCAAAAGAGCACTCCTTCGAGCCGGAGTTGAACCAGCGACCTAAGGATGGCCGTGCAAGGAAGCCTACAGTCCTCCGCTCTACCAGCTGAGCTATCGAAGGAAGCATGGGGACGTACCCAGTGCCTCATCCATCACACTCTCATCCAGCACTTCCCTAACAGCACAGCATTATGCCTCTATTCCAACATCTTTCTTCAAACAGCCTCAGGTCCAACATTACAACTTGCTCAACCCTTCTGTAGCATGTTAAGTCATGCAAATCCACAAATAGAAACACTCCAAAGTGCCTTGGATGTCATCTTCTACAGATGGACTCTCCTCATTGACAGAGTTTACCCATATCCTGCTGTATCTTCCTTAATTCCCTTTCACTTTGCTGTCTTTTGGCCTCCAGTCAATAACCAGAAAAATATACAGACATTCCTCTACTCAGTAACCTAGATGTACAATCTGGAACGTCATGAATAAGCACTCTGATTCTCCCTTTCTCCACGCTGCAGTTTCCCACAGACTTCAGCCTATCCTCAAAGAGAAATCCCTTCATTCCTTGAGATTTTTGGTGGCCCTCCATTAAGGTTGTTCCGTTTCATTGAAGCCTTTCCTGCAGAGTGGATGTCAAAATGGGACACATTGAGATATTCGGCATCTGTAAAGCAGAGACAATAAGATCCCCCCTGCTAAATTGTGTGTGCTGCTCTTACTGCAGCCCTAGTTCTCCTGCTATTTGCAGTCTGGTTGTACTGTGACCGCATATGGACTCACGATGACATGGTACTCTTGCCAAAGGCCCTTGTGTCCAGGCAAGGGGAATGAAAAGCTTTGGAGAATGCGGGCATCGATCCCGCTGCCTCTCGCATGCTAAGCGAGCGCTCTACCACTTGAGCTAATTCCCCTGCTCATAGTGTCTGCTTGAGGTCCTTTCCCTCCCAGGCACTCATCCCTGACCCAGGCACCCATCCATCTCACACCATTATCTCACCCACTCAGTTTCTTGCTGGAGGTGATCATGGACAACCCCAGTGCTCAGAATCACGATCCCCGGTGCAGAGTTCAGCCAAAAATGCCTTAGCCTGTTGTCTTCCCAAACTCAGGCAAGGGCTCATAATTGGGCAGCCCTTTGATGGGGAGCCACCTGGGCAGGGCCTAAAGGCAGCAGTGCCTCTGGGTCTGGGCCAGAGCCAAAAGAGCACTCCTTCGAGCCGGAGTTGAACCAGCGACCTAAGGATGGCCGTGCAAGGAAGCCTACAGTCCTCCGCTCTACCAGCTGAGCTATCGAAGGAAGCATGGAGGCATACTCAGTGCCTTGCCTGTCACAAACTCTCCAGGTAGTCACAGTGTAGCATCATGCCTCTATTGCAACATCCTGCTTCAAGTTGTCTCAGCTCCAACATCACAACACCTTCATCAACCCCTGTTTAGTATATTAAGTCATGCAAATCTGGAACATCATGAATAAGCACTCTGATTCTCCCTTTCTCCATGCTGCAGATTCCCACTGACCTCAACCCTTCCTCAAAAAGAAATCCTTCCATTCCTTGAGATTCTTGGTGGCCCTCCACTAAAGTTGTTCCATTTCCTGCACAGTGAATGCCAAAACTGAACACATTGAGATATATGACTTCTATAAAGCAAAAACAGAAGTAGTAAGACCCCCCTGCTAAATTGTCTGTGCCACTCTTACTGCAGCCCTGGATGTTCACTGATTCTTTTCAATCTGGGTATACTGTATACATGGCCCCAAGGGGAACCCACAGTGCCTCACAAGGGGCCTTGTGTCCAGGCAAGGGGAATGAAAAGCTTTGGAGAATGCGGGCATCGATCCCGCTGCCTCTCGCATGCTAAGCGAGCGCTCTACCACTTGAGCTAATTCCCCTGCTCATAGTGTCTGCTTGAGGTCCTCTCCCCTCCCAGGCACCCACCCCTGACCCAGGCTACCCTGTACCCAAAGCCTAGGTCTCTTGACAACTTTGCTCTTACACCATCATCTCACCCACTCATTTTCCTGCTGGATGTGTCCCTAGACAGACTCAGTACTCAGAATCACGATCCTCGCTCCAGAGTTCAGCCAAAAATGCCTTAGCCTGTTGTCTTCCCAAACTCAGGCAAGGGCTCATAATTGGGCAGCCCTTTGATGGGGAGCCACCTGGGCAGGGCCTAAAGGCAGCAGTGCCTCTGGGTCTGGGCCAGAGCCAAAAGAGCACTCCTTCGAGCCGGAGTTGAACCAGCGACCTAAGGATGGCCGTGCAAGGAAGCCTACAGTCCTCCGCTCTACCAGCTGAGCTATCGAAGGAAGCATGGGAACATGCCCAGTACCTCACCCATCACACATTCCTCCTGCACTTCCCTAGCCACAACACACCATCATGCCTCTATTACAAAAATGCAGAGGCTTTGAACAGCATCAGCTCCAACATTACACCACCTTGCTCAATCCCTTTAGCATGTCAAATCATGCAAACCACAAACAGAAACACTCCACAAGCTGCTTGGATGTCATCTTCTACAGCTGGACTCTCCTCATGGACAAACTGAGCTTACCCATATCCTGCTGTATCTCCCTTGATTCCCTTTCACTGTGCTGCCTCTTGCCCTCTGGTCTGTACCCTGCTGCTGAAGGGATTTAGAAAAACAGGCTAGTGATGCTGATTGTGGCATACCATTTGCTTGCCTTTTTGATTCAAACTGCCAGTTCCCATTGAAGTTCTAGCATGTCTGTCATGGCAGCACTCAGCATCAGCATGGCTTCATTCAAGCCACTATAATCTACTGTTGGTCTCCACAATCAATCAGATTTTCAGAGTGGACATGTGAGACTGTTAAAGTGCCACACTGGAGACTGGAGCAGCAATTTTCCTGGAAGGATGCCCTTTTGTGATAGTTTTTCATTGCAACTCACATACCCATGCCTCTAGGTTCAAGGTATATTTTGCATCCCACTTTCTCATGTCCTTTCAATGCTCATGCAGGTAAAACCACAGGGTGATCCATGATGTGTACTCACTATACCCTCTCTCGCGTAGAGGAACTGCTTACTGCTAATAGCTGAAATAGTGGTCTATACAGGTTAGAAGTAGGATCTGTCCTCTTTGAGTTGCTGGACCAGTTTCTTCACAACCAAGACAAAGGAGGAAGAGAGACTTTTTTTGTATTGCTGGAGCTGACCAGCCATTTCATCCACCATTTGTCATTCTCTGTCTTTCCAGGTCATTATTGCCAATGAGTTGGCTTACAATGCTGGTGCACTCCATACAAACTTCCACCACATGGGTCATGTGCACATGGCTTCATCTGGATCTTTGGATAACTGCTTGTTGTTCAGGTCAGCATAAATCCCCTCCAGTGCAGCCAATTCCCTCAGGTACTGGATACCTTTTTCCATGGTGGTCCACTTCCCTGGGTCACATTAAACATCTTCCTTGAAGATCCCTTCATGTCTGACAAGAGTTACCTGCAGAGGTTGAGCACTTGTGGCCCTTTTCCAATCACTTTGTCAATGTCCCCTTTCCTAGAAAGGGATCCCAGCTGTTTGGCTTCCTAACACACTATTTCCAGGCTACTGGCCCACTTATCCCAACATCAGAGCAGCCAGGTGACAATGTGTTCACCTGGACAACAGTTGAAATCTTTTTGCATATCTCACAGCTTACTTAGGGATAGGGATCAGGTGGTTACCACCTCATTCATGAGTTCTTCCTCTTTCTTCTCCCCAGTCATCAGCTGCCCCTCTTCCTCCTCTCATTCATGTAATGGTCTTGCTTCAGAGTAGTGTGCCTTGTCCACTTCTTCTTCCTGCTTCCTCTTAGAAGAAACTCCTTCATCCCTTACTAAATGAGTTGACTTCTACTTCTTATATTTCTTCTTGTGTGTAGGGGCAAATGATGTCAGTACAGGCTGGTTCTTTGGTTCACATACAGTGTCTGTTGCCATGACTGGGGCAGTGAAAGTGCTTGTCATTTTGTCATCAGGTCCAAAGACCTTCTCTTCCCCTTGAAGGTACCGCATAGTGTTGAACAGTGCTTGGTAGGCATGGATCAGGCACCAGCACATTGCAGTGATTTGTTTCTTTCTGGAATTGTCAGGGTGGCAGCATATTTTCCCAGATATTTCACTAGTTTATCAGGATTCTGCACTTGTTCAGGGATAAAATCCCAAAACGTTGAATGTGCCCACTATCATAGGCACTTGCCCATACTATCTCACACATCCTGCCACTCATTACATTTCAGCCTTCGGGCAGATATCTGGGTGCTATTCTTAAATAATTGTGTAAGCCTAACCAAGGCCTGAAATACAATCAGGAGATATAGCAGTAGGAACATGCTGGTTTGAACATCTTGACGATGCTGAAAATTCTCAAGAGTATTTGTAATTAGCCTGGAGGAGAAAGGTAGGATGGAGAAGGGTGTCTGCCCCAAAGATTGGCCCTCTGAGGAGGAAGGGTAAAAGGTGTAATGATGAATAGTTTCCAATAGATGGCTGTAGAAGTACGGAGAAGATGATACTCGATTGCAAATACCAGATTAGTATCACTACCATCGATTTTATCATATCATAAGCCATTGTTACAAAGTACAACAACATGATAATCGTAACTTAGCCTTCACAGGTGATAAACAGCACAACAGGGAACATATACAGCAAGTAAGATGTAGCATAATGCAACTCTGAGAACAGACTCAACAACTCTGAGAGCAAATAAATAAAAACTGGGACCAGCTTACTATTAAACTAATATAATGAATGCTTACAACGAATTAGTTTTAGCATACTCTGGTCAGATTTATCATTATCTCAACCCTTCAAGCCCTGTGTTGGGCAACAAAAAGGGTTGTTGTGGTTTAACCTGGCAGGCAGTTAAACACCACACAACCACTCACACACTCCACCCCAGCAAGAGGGTTGGGGGAGACAACTCAGAGTCAAAAAGAAAAAATTGCAGGTTTAGAAAAAGACAGTTCAATAGGACAGAAAAGGAAGGGGGGAATATCAAAAGTAATATCAGAATTAGAATATACAAAGCAAGTGATGCACAATGCAATTGCTCAGCACCTGCCAAATGATGCCCAGACAGCCAGTTTCCAAGCAGTGTCCCCCAGCCATCTTTCTCCCTAGTTTATGTGTTGAGCATAATGTCATATGGTATGGAATACTCCTTTGGCCAGTTGGGGTCATCTGTCCCAGCTGTGTCTGCTCCTAGCTTCATGTGCCCCCCAATTTCCTTGCTGGTGGGGTGGTGAGAGAAACTGAGAAGTCGTTGGCTTAGTGTAGACTCTGCTTAGCAATAACTAAAACATTAGTGTGTTATTAACATTATTCTCACCCTAAATCTAAAGTACTGCAGCTAGAAAAAAAACTTAATTGTATTCCAGCCAAAACCTATATAACCCTATACATAATAAGCACACTATTCTAAGTGCTATCTACCAGGATGAGGAAAGACAGAGAATACCTTAACTCAGAGGCCTTATTACTCTTGGAGAAGCACTGGATGCTGTCCACTACTGTGCTGCCCAGGGACACTGTGAACTCCCCATAGCCTTCAGAGGACAAAGGGACCTCCACCAAAGGGACCAGTGTCCTGGGCAAGGGGAATGGAAAGCACTGGAGAACACAGGCATTGATCCTGCTGCCTCTCACATGCTAATGGAATGGTCTACCACTAAATCTACCACAGCTAATTCCCCACCCCACAAGATGTCCCTGAAGTCCCCTCCCAGGTACCTATCCCTGGCCCAGGCTGCCCTGCACCCAAAGCCTGGTCCTCCCATCAACCTTGCTCTCACACCACCAACAACTCACCCTTCACTTTCCTGATGCAGGTGCCCCCTTTCAAGACCAGTGGTTTGGACCATCATCCCCTGCCCAGGGTTCACCCCAGAGAGCCTTTGCTTGTTGTTTTCTATCCCAAAAGGGATGGTACAAAGCTTGGGCAGCCCGTGATGGGCAGCCACCAGAGCAGGGCGATAGGCAGCAGTGCCTCTGGGTCTGGGCCAGAGCCAAAAGAGCACTCCTTCGAGCCGGAGTTGAACCAGTGACCTAAGGATGGCCGTGCAAAGGAGCCTACAGTACTCTGCTTTACCAACTAAGCTATCGAAGGAAGCATAAGGTCATGCCCAGTGCCTCACCCATCACACACTCCTCCAGCTCTTCCCTAACACAGCACAGCATCATGCCTCTATTGCAACACTCTGCTTCAAACAGTCTCAGCTCCAACATCACAACACCTTGATCAATACTTTAGCCCATCAAGTCATGCAAACCAGAAGCAGAACCACTTCATTAGCTCCTTGGATATCACCTTCTACAGCTGGAGTCTCCCTACAGCCAAACAGACTTTACCCACATCCTGCTGCATCTTCCCTTAATTCTCTTTCAGTGTGCTGTCTTTTGCCTTCTGGTCAAGAATTAGAAAAATATGTAGCCATTTTGTAACCTATTGCAGGCCAGAAGATCATACATAAGCCCTCCAAACCTTCCTTTCTCCAGGCTGAACATATCTGTTTTCCTTAGCCCATCCACACATTCCTCCATTCCTTGAGATTCTTGGTGGCCCTCCACTGAGGTTGCTTCATTTCATTAACATCTTTCCTGCATAGGAGATCTCAAAACTGGACACAGTACTCAAGATAACATTTAATGTCTATCAAGCAAAGAGGGAGAAACCTCTGTTAAACTGCCTTTGAAACTCTTAGTGCTGCCCTGGATGTTCTCCCAGTCTTTGCAGTCTGGTTATACTATGAGCTCCCACAGTGCCTCACAAGGGGCCTTGTGTCCAGGCAAGGGGAATGAAAAGCTTTGGAGAATGCGGGCATCGATCCCGCTGCCTCTCGCATGCTAAGCGAGCGCTCTACCACTTGAGCTAATTCCCCTGCCCATGGTATCTGCTTGAGGTCCTTTCCCTCCCAGGCACTCATCCCTGACCCAGGCACCCATCCATCTCACACCATCATCTCACCCACTCACTTTTCTGCTGGAGGTGATCATGGACAACCCCAGTGCTCAGAATCACGATCCCCTGTGCAGAGTTCAGCCAAAAATGCCTTAGCCTGTTGTCTTCCCAAACTCAGGCAAGAGCTCATAATTGGGTAGCCCTTTGATGGGGAGCCACCTGGGCAGGGCCTAAAGGCAGCAGTGCCTCTGGGTCTGGGCCAGAGCCAAAAGAGCACTCCTTCGAGCCGGAGTTGAACCAGCGACCTAAGGATGGCAAGGAAAGGAAGCCTACAGTCCTCCGCTCTACCAGCTGAGCTATCGAAGGAGTCACACAACCTTCCTACCTCACACATTCATCACACCTTCACCCAGCCATTCAGTCCTCACACCACACCCATATTTCTGGCTGCCTGTCCTCTGCAGGCAATAAGAAAGGCTTGTCTTAGATCACATTGCTTCTCAAGTCTACAACGCCTAACCAGGACAGAGCCAGCCATGGCGCTCTACCAGCTGAGCTATCGAAGGAGTCACACAACCTTCCTACCTCACACATTCATCACACCTTCACCCAGCCATTCAGTCCTCACACCACACCCATATTTCTGGCTGCCTGTCCTCTGCAGGCAATAAGAAAGGCTTGTCTTAGATCACATTGCTTCTCAAGTCTACAACGCCTAACCAGGACAGAGCCAGCCATGGTTGCTTACTCCAAGTGAGCATCCAGAGCAGAAGGTTCTATCATCATGGCAAAGCAGAGACAACTGCAATCAAGGAAGTCACTGCAGAGGTCAGAGTGTTCAGTGACAGATAGGCAGGTCCACAATGACAGGCCAGGGGCTAGGTCAATGCAGAACATTCACCTGCACATCTAAGGTCTCTGTTGCTTGATATTGCTTCAGCTGTGGCCATGACTGAGACAGAGACCAGGACTCCTACTGTGTAGTACAGAAAGAGAGTGAAGGCCTAGAGGTGAACATAAAGAGAACTCCTAGAGTGTTCAGTGACAGATAGGCAGGTCCACAATGACAGGCCAGGGGCTAGGTCAATGCAGAACATTCACCTGCACATCTAAGGTCTCTGTTGCTTGATATTGCTTCAGCTGTGGCCATGACTGAGACAGAGACCAGGACTCCTACTGTGTAGTACAGAAAGAGAGTGAAGGCCTAGAGGTGAACATAAAGAGAACTCCTGTGTTGCCGTTTATGACAACCGACCTCCTTGAGACGGCACGGCACAGAGGCCTCACTCCAGCCCCTGGTCCAATGAGCACTGACACCAGTATGAGGATGCTGCAAATGGTGTTTATTGCTTCACTGACACCTTCTTATATACAATCACTCCTTCGTTACCGCCTTCATGTCTGCGTAGGCAATTCACGTCATTTCCCTTAGCGTAAACCTAAACATCCATAGGAAGGGGTTCCCTTTCCTAACCTTTCTGTACATCGCGGATCTTCACTCCTGTGCCAATGGGTGGAGCTGGAGACCCCATGTGAGGCCAGTGAGGGCCATTCAGACACTTAATGCACAGACAAGATGTAATGGTCCTCATGCAAGGCAGCCAGCAGTCCTCCACTCCATATTGATGGACCATCAGAGTCATCTCCCTGCTCTGCCTCCATGACTGTGTTCTCAAAGCAATTAGTTTGAATGAGTCCTCAGGGCATCTCTATGTATACCTTTTCCTCCAAGCAGCCCCAGATCAGGGATCTCGGCATCTTGTTCAAGACTTCAGCCACTCAGATCATGCCAACCTCCAAGCATAGAGATTGCACAGCACTCCAGGGCTTCTTGTCCTGCCTGACTGACCTGAGGAGGTGTCAGGTCCCAAGAGGACAGTCCTGGACCACTTGTTCTGTGGTAACTGTAAAATGTTGGGTCCCTAGAGGGAAGTCCTGGACTGCTTACTCTGAGACAACCGATTTTCAGGAGGCCCTTGGGCTAAATTAACATGAAAGCACACCAAATGATCAATGAGAAAATTTTATTTATGGCAACTGCAATTTGCACCTTAAACCTTATGATAGGTTGAATGGCCTGTGGGGGCAGTGATTTAAACTTTTCTGAAGAGGCTATGGTATAACAGCAATTTAAACTTTTCTGGATTAAACTTTTCTGAACAGCATGTGGCAGCAGCAATTTAAACTATTAAGGAGAGGAAGAAGGAAAGGTAGGATCACCATCCAGGGTTCCAGCACTGTCTCTGCTTCGGTTCCTTCAGATGGTGGGTGCACAAGCTGCCCCCCTCGGTTGCATGATTAATAGATTAGTCCTTGTTCATGTGCATTCTGTTATTCTGAGACTTTTCAGAAGGGGGTTAGGGGAGTCTCATGGTTTCAATCCCCCTCCCCCCATCTGCAGTGTTGTCTCAAACCTTTGGAGATAGTCACCAAGATGAGGCATTTGGGCCCAGGAAAGCACTAGACTGCATTGCAAGACTATCCTTTCTAACTGCACCTTATCTTGTTGGCATGGAAACATTCCTTTTCTCTTCTGTGAGTGTTTGAGACATTAACTCTTTTATGTTTTCAGCCTCTCACCAGAGGGAAAAAAATGGAACCTGTCCTACTTCAACTGCGGCCTGTTCTGTTTTATTCCTCCACCAATCACACAGTAAAAGGCCTAATTGTTAAATCAATAACCTCCTGACAGGCATGCTGATAAGTGCTTGCTCATTTCCCCCACAGCTCTTTCTTCTTCAGGAGCTGCACAAGGCTGCATTCAATGGCCTCTCCTCAAAGGGCAAATGCACCCACTCCCAGCGTCCTGGTGACCTTATGTTGCGGTCACTGTTCTTGGTCAGTGTCTGTCTTACACATGCAGGCCCAAAAATGGACACAGTATTCTAGATCACATCAGTTATACTCAGAGCAAAGTGGAAGAATCTGTTCCTACAATCTACAGCACGTGGTGTAATGGGGATAGTCCTGGATAATCTTTGCAGTGCAGGTGCAGAGCAAGTTCTCACAGCCTCCACATGACATGGGCCCCTGACAAAGGAGAATGCAGGCATCGATCCTGTTGCCTCTCGCATGCTAAGCAAGTGCTCTAACACTTGAGCTAATTCCCCACCCCACAGTCTCTGCCTGAGGTCATCTCCCCTCACAGACACCCACCTCTGACTCAGGCTGCCCCAAACCCGAAGTCTGGGCCTCCCATCAGCTTCACTCTCACACCACCACCCACCCACTCACTTTGCTGCTGGAGGTGACCATGGACAAATCCAGGGCTCAGCACCACCATCCCTTACCAAGGGTTCAGCCAAAAATGCCATGGCCGATTGTCTTTCCAAACTTAGGCAAGAGCTCATTACTGGGAAAACATCTGGACAGGGCCAAAAATACAGTAATGCTGCAGGGTCTGGGCCAGAGCCAAAAGAGCACTCCTTCGAGCCGGAGTTGAACCAGCGACCTAAGGATGGCCGTGCAAGGAAGCCTACAGTCCTCCGCTCTACCAGCTGAGCTATCGAAGGAAGCATGGAGACATACCCAGTGCCTCACCCATCACACACTCATCCAGCTCTTCCCTAGCCACAGCACACCATCATGCCTCTATTACAACAATGCAGAGGCTTTGAACAGCCTCGGCTCCAACATTACACCAGCTTACTCAATCCCTTTAGCATGTCAAATCATGCAAATGGCAAACAGAAATGCTCCACAAGCTCCCTGGATGTCATCTACAGCTGGACTCTCCTCATGGCTAAAAAGAGCTTACTCATATCCTGCTGTATCTTCCTTTGATTCCCTCTAACTGTGCAGTCTTTTGCTCTCTGGTCCAGTACCATATGAAAGGACAGCCATTCCTTTATTTCTATGAGCTGGAAGGTCATGTATAAGCCTTCCAAACCTCTCTTTCTCTAGTCTGAACATTCCCACTGTCCTTGGCCAATCCATGTAGAGGAATCTCTCCATTCTTTGTGATTCTTGGTGGTCTTTCACTGAGGTTGCTCCATTTCATTAGTGTCTTTCTTGTACAGGGAATCTCAAAACTGGGCATCTCAAAACTGGATACATTAATTGAGATGACATTTTATGTCTCTCAAGAAATGCAGGAGAAGATAAGGTCTGCTGCTAAATTGCCCATGCTTCTCTTAATGGATACCTGGATGCTCTCCCACTATTTGCATTCTGAGGATATGGTGACCACTTGAGGCCCCAGGAGACCCTGGCAAAGGACCTTGTGTCCAGGCAAGGGGAAGAAAACACTGGAGAATGTGGGCATTGATTCCACTGCCTCTCACATACTAAGTGAGCACTCTATCACTTGAGCTAATTCCCCAGCCCACATGACGTGCATGAGGTCCTTCCAGCACCCACCTCTGACCCAGGCTGCCCTGCACCCAAAGGCTGGGCCTCCCATAAGC
>NW_008656389.1:15013-25103 GCF_000695815.1 Acanthisitta chloris | reverse complement strand
CTGCTGAAGGTGACCCAAAACAACCCCAGTGGTCAAAACCACAATTCCCTGCCCAGAGTTCATCCCAAAATGCCAACTGGTTGTCTTCCCAGTAGAAGATGAGAACTCATGGCTGGGCAGCTCTTGAAGAGACACCACCAGGTCAGGGCCAAAAGGCAGCAGTACCACAGGGTCTTGGCTAGACCCAAAAGGGCACTCCTTTGAGCCGGAGTTGAACCAGCAACATAAGGATGGCCTATAGTCCTTCACTCTACTAGCTGAGCTGTCAAGGAAAAATGGGGCTGTGCTATTATCTTGCCTATCACACACTCATCCAACCATTCAGCTTTCATACCACTTCACACATGCCTGCATAACTGTCCAGGAGAAAAAATAAAGACTTTCCTTAGACCTACGTCACATAGAACATGTCAGGTCCCAACACGAAGCCTCACAGATTCAGACTCCAACACACAGACCCAGTCATGGCAGCTCACTCCACATGAGAGGGCAGAGCAGAAGGCACCACCATCGCAGTGAGGCAGGGACATCTGCAAGCAAGGAAGTCACTGCAGAGGTCAGAGAGATGATCATGTCCACTGAGTGCGAGGCAGGTCCAGACTGACAAGATAGGGTTGAGGTCAATCCAGAACATCCATCTGCACATCAACATATGCGTCAAGAGTCTTTGTGCCTGGACTTACCCAAGGCTATGGCCACACTTAGCTAGGGAAGAAGGCTCCTACGGTGTAGCATGGAAAGAGAGCTGAATGTAAATAGAGATCCTGGACCCATGGGTGGAGGTGCCACATGAGGTTTGTTCAAGGCCATTCACATGTATTAGGGCACACAGCACCCAGACAGATGTGAGAGTAGCCATGCAAGGGAAACTACAGCCTTTCATTCTACCAGCAGAGCTATTGATGGAACAGCAGGGCCTCATCCAAGTTCTTACTCTATGTCAGAGCAGTCTAAGCAGTCATCTTGGATAAGGCCTCAAGGCATCTCTGTTCAAACCTCCTACAGCAGCCTGAACTTGGGGATTGCTGCAGCTCACTCAAGGCTTCAGCCAGTCAGCTTACATCAACCTCCAAGCATGGATACTACATAGCACTCCAGGACTCTCTTCTTCTCCTGAATGTCTGACCTGAGGAGGGAAAAAATGGAACCTTTCCTGCTTCAACTGTGGCCCAGTATGTCTCATTCCTCTTTCCATTACTGCAGTAAAAGGCTTAACTGTTGAATCAATAACATCCTGATAGGCATTAGAAACCTTCTGCTTAGCTCCCCTGAAGTCCTCTCTTCTCCAGGCTCTAGGCAAACTCACATTAATTGGCTTCTTCTCAAAGAGCAAGTGCACCTGCTCCAAGGTGTCCTAGTGGCCTTATTCTGCGGTTGCTGCATTTTGTCAATGGCTGTCTTTTATGTAGTATCATAGAATGTTTTGAATTGGAAAGGACCTTTAAAAGTCATGTTGTCCAACTTTTCTGGTGTGGGCTAGAGCCTTTCTCACTAGACCAGATTGTTTAAAGGCCTGTCCAACCAGACCCGAACTTTTGCTGGGACGGGGTATCTACAAGTTCTCTGGGGAACCTGTTCCAGTGCCTCACCACATTCATGATAAAGAATTTATTTTCATGTAATCTGAATCTACCCTCTTTTGTTTAAAACCATTTTCTCTTGTTCCTTCAATGCAATGCCTGCTAAGGAGTCTCTCTGTCTTTCTTATAAACCCTCTTTATCAACTGAAAGGCTGCTATTAGGTCTCCCTGGAGCCTTCTCTGCTCTAGGCTGAACAACCGCAACTCTCTCAGCCTGGCGTCACAGGGCAGGTGCTCCATCCCCCTGATCAGTCTTGTGGCCCTATTCTGGACCAGCTTTAACAGGTCCATGTCTTTCTTGTGCTGGGGAATCCACATCTGGACATGATACTCCAGGTGGGATTTCACAAGAGTGTATTAGAGTCACAGAATCACCTTCCTTAACCTGATGGCCATGCTTCTTTTGGTGCAGCCCAGGATATGGTTGGCTTTCTGGGCTGTAAGGGTATTTGTCCAGCTTTTCATCCATCAACATCACCAAGTCATTCTTCACAGAGCTGCTCTCAATCCATTCCTCCCCCAGCCTGTACCGATACTGGTGGTTGCCCAGACCCAGGTGCAGGACCTTGCACTTGGCCTCCTTTAACATAATGAAGTTAACATGGGCCCACTCCTCAAGCCTTCTAAGGTCCCTCTGGATGGAATATCTTCCCTCAAGCATATGAACTGCACCACTCCACTTGTCACCCGTAAGCTTGCTGAGGGTGCACTCAATCCCACTTGCTATGTCATTGATGAAGATATTAATTAGTATTAGTCCTAATACAGACTCTTGAGGGACATGATAATGGTTTCTACTTGGACATTGAGCTATTGACTGCAGTTCTTTGGATGTGGCCATCCAGCCCATTCCTTATTCATTAAACAGTACATTTACCAAACCCTATGTCTCCAATTTAGTGGCAAGGATGTTGTGTGGGATAATGTCAAAGGCCTTAGAGAGGTCTAGGTAGATGACATCCATAGCTCATCCCTTGTTCACTGATGCAATCAGTCCATCATAGAAGGCCACTAGATTACTCCTGATTTGCCCTTGGTGAAGTCATGTTGGCTGTCTTCACATACCTTGACATATCTTCCAGAAGGATCAGTTCTGTGACCTTAGCAGGTTGGATCTCACTGTTTGATGATTCGCAGAGTCAACCTTTTCACCATATTTAAAGATTAGTTTGATGTTTTGCTTTTGTCAATCATTGAGGACTTCAACTGAGGAGGCATAAGGCTGAGCAAGGATACTGATCAAATCCCAGGTAAAGAGGAAGATTCAAGCACCCCAATCCATAGCGTTTGCAGTTCCTGTTACAGTCCTGAATGCTGTTCCTTTCTGTGCAGCCCAGGAGTAAATAGCTCCAAACAGTCCTAGAGGGTAGATAGACCCCTGCCAAAGGGCCTGCTGTCCAGGTAACGGGAATGAAAAGCTTTGGAGAATGCGGGCATCGATCCAGCTGCCTCTCGCATGCTAAGCGAGCACTCTACCACTTGAGCTAATTCCCCAGACCATAGTCTCTTTCTGAGGTCCTCCCCTCTCCCAGGCACTCACCCCTACCCCAGGCTGCCCTGCACCCAAAGGCCTCACTCTCAACCCACCACCAGCCTAACTGGTCATATTCCTACTGGTGATGATTGCAGACAACACCATTGCTGGGAACCACAATACCCTGTACAGGGATCATCTAAAATGCCTTGTCTGGTCATCTTCGCAAACTCAGGCAAGAGCTCATGGTAGCCCTCCACTAAGGTTGTTCCGTTTCATTGAAGCCTTTCCTGTGCAGTGGTGTTGAAACTGGACATATTGAGATATTTGACATCTGTAAAGCAGAGACAACATGATCCCCCTGCTAAATTGTGTGTGCTGCTCTTACTGCAGCCCTGGATGTTCACTGATTATTTTCAATCTGGGTATACTGTGACAATACACAGCCCCAAGACGACGTGGGACTCCTGCCAAAGGCCCTTGTGTCCAGGCAAGGGGAATGAAAAGCTTTGGAGAATGCGGGCATCGATCCCACTGCCTCTCGCATGCTAAGCGAGCGCTCTACCACTTGAGCTAATTCCCCTGCCCATGGTATCTGCTTGAGGTCCTTTCCCTCCCAGGCACCCACCCCTGACCCAGGCACCCATCCATCTCACACCATCATCTCACCCACTCACTTTTCTGCTGGAGGTGATCATGGACAGCCCCAGTGCTCAGAATCACGATCCCCTGTGCAGAGTTCAGCCAAAAATGCCTTAGCCAAACCCAGGCAGCAGCTGATAATTGGGTAGCCCTTTGATGGGGAGCCACCTGGGCAGGGCCTAAAGGCAGCAGTGCCTCTGGGTCTGGGCCAGAGCCAAAAGAGCACTCCTTCGAGCCGGAGTTGAACCAGCGACCTAAGGATGGCCGTGCAAGGAAGCCTACAGTCCTCCGCTCTACCAGCTGAGCTATCGAAGGAAGCATGGGGACGTACCCAGTGCCTCATCCATCACACTCTCATCCAGCACTTCCCTAACAGCACAGCATTATGCCTCTATTCCAACATCTTTCTTCAAACAGCCTCAGGTCCAACATTACAACACCTTGATCTACACTTCAGCCCATCAAATCATGCAAACCAGAAGCAGAACTGCACCATAAGCTCCTTGGGCATTCACCTTCTACAGCTGGACTCTCCTTATTGTCAAACAGAGCTTACCCATAACTTGCTGCAACTTCCCTTGATACCCTTTCACTGTGCTGTCTTTTGCTTTCTGGTCACATATCAGATAAAAGAAAACAACTGCCATTCCTGTGTTCCATAACCCACACCTAACCACTGGAAGGTCTTGTGCAATTCCTCCAAACCTCATGCTCCAAGCTGAACATGCCCACTCTCCTCAGCCAATCCTTAAAAGGAAATTCATGGATTCCTTGATATTCTTGATGGCCCTCTATGGAGGTTGCTCCGTTTCATTGATATCCTTCTCTGTACTGGGCTTGATATATGAGAACTGTCAAGCAGTGCGAGAAAATCCATTCTTCTGTTAAACTGTTTGTAGCGTTGTTGATACAGCTCTGGAAGTCATTGTCCTCTGTAAAGCCTGGGCACACCATAAAGCTCCCCACAGCCCCCAGAAGGATCCTCAGAAAAGGGCTCCGTGTTCAGGCAAGAACAATAAAAAATGTTGGAGAATGCAGACCTCTATCCCACTGCCTCTCACATGCTAAGGGAGTGCTCTACCGCCCAAGCTAATTCCCCAGCCCACAGACTTTGCCTGAGTTCCTCTCCTCTCCCAGGCATCCACACCTGACCCAGGCTGCCCTGCACCCAATGCCTGGGCCTCACATTGGCATCACTCTCAGATCATCACCAGCTCTCCTGCTGGAGGTGACCCTGAACAACCCCAGTGCTCAGAAGCACTACCCCCATCCAATGGTTCCCCAAAACTTCTTGTCCAGTCATCTTCCTAAATTCAGGCAAGAGTTTACAGCTATGCAGCCCATTGAAGGGGAGTCACCAGCACAGGGCCAAAAGGCAGCAGTGCTGGGGGATCTGGCCTGAAGCCAAAAGAGCACTTCTTCGAGCCAGAGTTGAACTGGCAACCTAAGGATGGCTGTGCAAGGAAGCCTACAGTCCTCTGCTCTACCAGCTGAACTACTGAAGGAAGAATGGGACCTGTGGCTTGAATCCTCTGATACTCCCTAGCATTGCCATACTTCACCCTATACAGCATACTTTCATGTCTTCAAAATATTGCTACCTCCATCCACATGTACCTTTATCTGACCCACTCCTGTATCAGGGTCTGGCCTAATCTCATCTCTCAGCCTAAGCCTCCCACTGACAATGATCCTGTGCTTGTTTCACTGACTTCATTTCCATGAGTGCCCTCCCCGGTTATTGTCACTTTTATCTCCCAAACACATCACATTGCTTGCTGCTGTGGAGGGCTGCAATGAACAGTGATGCTAATGTGGTAAAGGAGGCGGCCATTCACCATGAGAAGAATACAAATGGACATAAACCCATGTTTTTGGCATGGAAAGTAGACAACAAACTCCTGTGTTCATTTCACTCTCCATTTTTAGTAATCTTCCTTTTTTTTTTCATAATGAACCCCGATTTTCACATAACTAGGAATGTTACTTTTCCAGGGACCCACAGGGAAGCTCCTCTATAGCTGATACTTTGTGTTATGTTACATAGTTCTTGAGATGGACCTAACAGAGTCCTTTTTCTCATTCATATGAATTGCACCACCAGTATCTAGATCTCTTTTCCATTACTAAATCATCTCCAATTAGTATATATGACCTTGATATGAAGACAGTTGCTTTGGTAATGTACTACTTTTAGTAAGGACAGTTGTCCCAAAATCAAAATAAGAACATATGTCATCTTTTGTTAACTATTGAAAGGAATCCTTTTAGTAGTCTAAAGCAATACTATTAAAGTGAGCATGCAGCTAATGTTTTTCATCTTTTTGAAACTAAATTCTGTTCAAATTCTTATTTTTATAAGTTTCTTTGGGATATGGGGAGGACAGAAGATGTCTTCAGGTCTGTGGGAAAAGAAAGAAAGGCCAGAGATTGCTTATCCAATACCTGCAACCACATGTGGGTTTTGAATATGTCTCCCTTTTTTAAAATTTTTGTTATTGTAATTGCAGGACTTTGTTTTCAGCTAAGAAAGGGAATAGATTGCATAATTTACTCAAACGGTTGGATGGCACATAATGTCATTAGTCATAGAAGACTTAGCTTGTTTTTCCAGTTCTCATAGTTCATTTTTTTATTATGTTTAAGGCACATATTAAACATGACCAAAAATCTATGTTTAAGGCACAGTATACACAGTATATTAAATATGACTGAACGTGAACGCCTTCATGCTATTAGAGACGTCTAAGGAGTTAGTTATGATCTGTGACTTGAAGCACTGAAGAGATTGTAGGCAGAGGCTGTTCCTAGGCTTATATCAGTCTTGATACTGGCAGAATATCTTCCAGGCAGCAACTGTCATTGGGAGCAAAGCAGTTACATTTTACTGAGGGAATAACCTGTACTGGGACTTCAGTCGAAAATCAAGTAGGACTCCACTCTGAGGATAAATGTGTTAGGGGAAGTGTAGGCACACTGCCTTTGCACCACAAACAATATTTTTAGTCATACGAGTCATGGCTAGCTCTTGAAACACTCAGAGAGAATATTTACAAAATCCAACATAGCTTGACTGATTGAATGTTTAAAACAGTACTAAATCACTGTTGATGCCACCAGAGGTCAGCACTAGTCATTAAAATCTTATTGCCAGTTCTTCTGTCTGTGCTTGTTTTGCAAGTGTATGTGAGCAGCTCATACGGCCAGTGCTTCAACATGGTTGGAAGCAAGCCCTTTCTCCTCTATGCTGTCCTTCCCCAGCATAGCCTGTGAGCCAACAGTCACACACTGTACTTTCCAAGCTGTACCCATCTTCAGATGTCATAGCACTGAATACAATGGGGGAAAAAGGCAGCATCAAGCCCTGTCCTAGCAAAGTCTTCCCACCAGCATCAACAGCCCAAACTGGTTGACACTGCTCCACTCTCATGAGACCCCGTATAGAGTACTGCATTTAGTTCTGGGGACCCGAGTATAAGAAGGGCATGGACCTGCTGGAGCAAGTCTAGAATAGGGACACAAAGATGACCAGAGAGATGGCACACCACTCATATGAGACAGGGTGAGAGAGTTGGGCTTGTTCAGCCTGGAGAAGAGAAGGCTCAGGGACACTTCAGAGCATCCTTCCAGTACCTAAAAGGGGCTTATAAGAAAGCTGGAGAGGGAATTTTTACAAGATAATGATAGTTAAAATCTTATTGCCAGTTCTTCTGTCTGTGCTTGTTTTGCAAGTGTATGTGAGCAGCTCATACGGCCAGTGCTTCAACATGGTTGGAAGCAAGCCCTTTCTCCTCTATGCTGTCCTTCCCCAGCATAGCCTGTGAGCCAACAGTCACACACTGTACTTTCCAAGCTGTACCCATCTTCAGATGTCATAGCACTGAATACAATGGGGGAAAAAGGCAGCATCAAGCCCTGTCCTAGCAAAGTCTTCCCACCAGCATCAACAGCCCAAACTGGTTGACACTGCTCCACTCTCATGAGACCCCGTATAGAGTACTGCATTTAGTTCTGGGGACCCGAGTATAAGAAGGGCATGGACCTGCTGGAGCAAGTCTAGAATAGGGACACAAAGATGACCAGAGAGATGGCACACCACTCATATGAGACAGGGTGAGAGAGTTGGGCTTGTTCAGCCTGGAGAAGAGAAGGCTCAGGGACACTTCAGAGCATCCTTCCAGTACCTAAAAGGGGCTTATAAGAAAGCTGGAGAGGGAATTTTTACAAGGGCACATAATGATAGGACAGGGATAATGGCTTTAAACTGAAAGGAGGTATGTTTAGATTATATATTAGGAAGAAGTTCTTTACTGAGAGGGAGGCGAGACACTGGAAGAGGTTGCCCAGAGAAGCTGTGGATGCCTCATCCCTGGAAGTGTTCAAGGTCAGGCTGGATGGGGCTGTGAGCAACCTGGTATAATGGAAGGTGTTCCTGACTGTGGCAGAGAGGGGCTGGAACTAGATGATCTTTAAGGCCCTTTCCAACCCTAACCATTCTGTGATCCTATGACAATCAGCTTCCACTGCTTCAAGAGCTGTCTCAAAAGTGCAGCAGTGGGGAATTAGGCTTAAAGCAGGCACTTGAAACTGGGGCTTCACACCACCTTGTGCTTCAGAAAGATACCTCCCTTATATTGCAACTTCTAACTGTTTTCCATCATCACTGTCTGGGCTTCTGCAAACACAGACGCTGTTTACAAAATTTTAATATAGCTACATTGATAGGCAATTGAATACAGAATTTCCTTTGCTATAAAGAAAATAATGTTGCCTGGATTAGCAATGTGATCATCATGTTTTTAAACAACCTTTAAAAAATCTTTATTTTTGTTGAAACCTGTTAAATGATGCAAATGAGTTGGCAATCATAATGCAACAAATGCTGCAGTCTGTGCTTTCATCATATATCACTGTCTCCTTTAACACGGTATGTGACTAGGTATCAATACACAAACTTCATTCTCAGTTTAATAAGAATATCTCTTTTACCAAAACTTTTATATTCAATCACTTTGTGTCACTCTTCTTCCATTGAGTAATCAGAGCTGGAAAAAAAGAAGGCTGAACACATTGTTCAGAATTATTACATCTCTATTAAAATACTTTTGGTAATGTTTTGTGTCTGTATACATGCACACATACAGATAACTTATTTTCCTTCTGGTTTTTTTTTAAATGTGTTTCCTTTTCATGTTTAAGAAAACTGGCTCTGAAATATCATCCTGACAAGAATCCAGACAATCCGGAGGCTGCAGAAAAATTTAAAGAGATCAACAGTGCCCATGCAATCCTGACTGATTGCTCCAAGAGAAACATATATGACAAGTATGGATCATTAGGGCTCTATGTGGCAGAGCAGTTTGGTGAGGACAATGTTAACACCTACTTCATGCTCTCGAGCTGGTGGGCAAAGGTAAGCTGCTATTTTCTGTTGGAAAACCAATGTTATAATGCACACAGACAATGCACAAAGAACTGCCCAAAAACATGGTCTCTGTACAGGCTTAACAAATAGTAGAATCTGAATCTAAACTGCTACTGAAAGCTTAATAAAACAACAACATTCTCTGGACAGTGGCAGAATGTAATGTAAGCTTAGAGTAGTGCTAATATAGAAAGCTTTTTTTGTAACCTGATTAATAGTTACAGCACATGTTTTGTAACACTTTCAGACATTAATTAGACTTGAATCTAGTGCTCCAGGTTAATTTTGACTTTCTTTTCAGTAATGACTAAATAAAAATGACTCATTATTCAAAAACAAGAAATCCCACTTATGTGACAACCAGTTAAGAAGTTATTGCAGTACAAATTTAGCCATCTGATTTGCTATATATAGCACACAACATAAGTAAGCAAGAATAATACATAAGACTGTGATTATGGCATCATATATGTGCCCTGGTGAGGGGGTGAGAGAAAGGAAATGGAAGAAAAGGTGAGAAGGGTGGAATGGGGGAAGAAAGTAAGAAAGGAAGAGAATGATACATCAAAACCTGCATATTGCTCAAGGAAAAACACATCATGGGCTGCTCTAGTCATAAAGGACTTGGATTCGTGTGTTCTCTTATCTCACTCGTGTCCTCTCATGTTTGCATACGTCAAATGAAAGTGTTTCTGCAAATACTGAAATGTTACAGATACGTATCAAACAAACAGAACTCCAAATGTTCAAAATCCATGCTCTCTCCACCTATTTCCAGCAGCAGAAGCAGAGGAAAGCAAGGACTGGACTGGAATACGTAGGAAAATTATCAGTACTCTTTGAAACAAGCACACTCTGACTGCTTTTATCTGAGAACCGTGGAACATGCTGTGTTCAGCATGAGTCAGTCCAGTGCCACACTGCCTCACAGCCCCTTTTCAAACTGGGAAGTCACTTGGGCACTTGGTG
>NW_008656389.1:328-15000 GCF_000695815.1 Acanthisitta chloris | reverse complement strand
AACCAGGATGAGAAGGAAGCTGCTCAAATGCAGAACAGTGAATGAAACCAATGAACAAAAAGGTGATGTTTAGGCTGCACATGCAAAGGCACAGTTGCCCCCTGGGAGACAGGCTGGAGGCTGCCTGCTTGCAGCTGCTGTTGCTGAGTCCTGCTGCAGGCAGGACTCCCCACCACAGCTCTGTCATCTTCTGATGGATCATTCCCTCGTTTCTTTGCTGTCCACCCTCTTCTTCAGCCTCTTTGTCACAGTTCAGGTGCCAGGAAGCATTACCTTACCACTGAGAGAGTAGTAGTATTGAGTCCTTTAACAGTTTTGGTAAACAAGATTTTCCTCACCATTTACTGCTTTTTTAGCTTTTACTTGCTCTTCTACTTGCTGATCTTTAATGGAGACTTTACAGAGTATAAAATCCTCTGGGGGTTAGAATCAGGAACAGAAATAACCACTGTAGCTTTGACTCATAAGGAGAGCAGCGGAGAGTACAGAAAGAAGCTAGTAAGTCCCTATCAGCTAAAGGAGGAACGTGTGGATTGTCTCAAGCAAGCTGTATCCCAGAGGTGAGACAAGATATGCTGAATAGCAAAAGTAATCACTGCTGACTGGTTTTCACAAGTACTGTATAAAAAATACAAATAATGTATATAGACTCATTTGAGGATTGTCGCAGGTGGTTTCTCTATCTCTCCCCCAAACCAAAATCTTGCCACCTGCAAAGCCTGAAGAGGCCACCAAGTGGGTTTTTTTGCAAATTGATCTCACTATTCCTCATCTCTTTTTAATTCATGCACAGATGCTGGGTCAGTTTCAGATTCTTACATCGGTCATCATAATACTATTTGAGTCTGAGGCATCTGCAGATGACATCTAGACTCCTGATTTCCTCCATTCTGCTAGAAGACAGTAGGGACCACAGCCTACACTTGGTATCTTCCTCTTCAACCACAAGCATTTCACTTCCCCAGCACACTCATACTCAGAAAAATCTGACAGCTGAGAGGAGGTTTATCATTAGAAGTAAGAAAACTCAAATGAAAGGAGAAATGCATAGTGAAAACTACTTTTTTTTTCATGGTGCCAGACTTCTTAGCAGGCATATTAAACAGGGAACATTCAGACATGGATAAGGGGAACTTGAACTGCTTCTCCACTAGCAGGTGTAGGGGTTATTCATGTAACTGTTTTATTGAACTGGTTTTTTTGATCATGTCAATAAACTGTCTTGATGACAGAGGGAGAATTGGTAAAGGAATAGTTGGTAAATCAGTAGCTGGTAAATCAATAATCAGTGTATGGATCACATCAATAAACTGATTTTTGATTTACCAACTATGATAATATAAGCACAAGAAATCCTGAAGCATTAAAGGGATCATGAATAAATGTAAGGTTTTTCCTCCTCTATACACTTTTAATTTTGTCTTTTTTTTTTTGTTCTATACATTGTGGTGATTTATTCTCCATTATGGCATAAGTGATAAGCACTCAGATAACTGATTTTAGGGGTTATGGCATTTATAACAGTTTTAGGTGTCTGCTACAAGGAAAACATAATGAAAACTCAGAGTCCTTTTCATTTAAAACCACCTTGCTCACTCTAGATACATGCTTATATTAGTATTACTTATATAAGTAGTCTTACTACCTTCAAAGATTCTCCAATCGGCCTCCATTACTGTTGCCTGAGACACACATATGTAAAAATGTTATTTACATAGCTCCATTGTCAAAGTCTGACAATATCCTGACATTTGTGCTTAATTTCTTCCTCAGCAGCATGTTTTCTTATGAATATAATGCTTAGTAAAGGGCAGACTATATAACTATAATGCTGAAGCCTGACTGTACCTCCAGCCCATACATAGTCACGAAGCTGTGCTGCTTTTACATACACATTCATAGAATCGTAGGATGGTTTGGGTTGGAAGGGACCTTAAAGAGCACCTAGTTCCAACCCCCACAGCATGAGTAGGGAGACCTTTGATTAGACCAGGTTGCTGCTCACAGCCCCATCGAATGTGGTCTTGAACACTTCCAGGGATGGGGCATCCACAGATAATCTGGGCAGGCAACTCCAGTGTCTCACCACCCTCACAATGAAGACTTTCTTCATAATATCTACTCTGAATCTACCCTCTTTCTGTTAATTTGATTCACTTTTCAGGAATGTCACTGCCTTTCCTTTGCTCTCATACCTCTGTGTCTATGAAGAGATGTGGAGCTTCCTCCTGTGCCAAACTAGGTTCAGGCCTGGATCCACCTAGGGTCAGGAGCCAGGCTGTTGTCACATCCCCATGGAGCACAGTGGTGATGCCAGCCTAAAGGCTTCCCTCCTGCGGGTCCCCCATCCCATTGGTGTGATGCAGCATGCACATAAGCAGCTGTGGAGCTGCGCTGTGAACCCAGGCAGTGGCCTTGTCTGGAGGAAGAAAAGCTCTGTAAATCAAAGTTTTCTGGCTCTTGAATGTGACCAATGTCTCTGGTCTTGGCCCCAAGCAGTTGTGTTGGCTCTGCTGATACCTCTGTGCTTTGTGCTGCAGGGACAAGAGTGAGCAAAGGCCCATGCAGGTGGGAACTTCTTGTTGCCTGAGTCCCCAGATCAAGAAACCACAGCCCAAGGAGTACAATTTAGAAGATGTCACCTGTGTGGTCCTGCACAGGCTAATGGGGAGAGAGAGAGAGAGACTCCCTTGACAATTCAATCCTCCTGTGGCTGGGTCACCCTCTGGAAGGGCTTTTAACTTCCCTTTGACTATGTGGGGAGCCCACAGGGGCTACAGTCCTAATTTTGATTGCCTTGGTTCAGTGCTTAAAGAGATGCAGGATGCATCTAGGTCTTTGCTTCTTTTTCTCTCAGCTTTGTTATTGACAAGAACCTGCCAGTAAATAAGTGTTTGCAAAAAATGATCTTGGGCAAATGAGTCATTTTAAAGATGGAAATGAGTCATTTTAAGGTGGGTGGGGTTTTGCATACTGCCTGGAAGGTTTTGCTGAGGGCCATCAGCCGAAGACAGACTTTCAAAAGCTGAGCATGCGGGGGCCTGTTGATTGGTGTCTACTTCATGGATGTGGTCCTGAGTGACATGTAGGAGCTTGTGGGTGAGAAGGGCTTTGGAGGATCTGGCCCTTGTTCAGGCACTTGGCCAGCAGCTGGACTCCTTTGAGTGCCAAGTTCTTGGGAACTAGAGTTCTTCTGAAGATCTGCCTTCAGCTGTAAGAGGCTGCTGCGAGTTTGAGGAAGGTCACTGCTGACAGGGTTTTCTTCCTGCTGTGTTTAACCCAGGGCCTGTTTGCAATCTGTGGCCTGCTGACAGGCTGCTACCTCTGCTGCTGCCTCTGCTGCTGCTTCAACTGCTGCTGCGGAAAGTGTAAACCCAAAGCACCCGAGAGTGAACAGCAGGAGTTTTGCGTGTCTCCAGAAGATTTGGAAGAGCAAATTAAGAACGACATGGAAAGAGGTGTGTATTGTAGGGGCATACTGTGTGGCAAAGCTGTTCAAAAGAATCTTTGAAGCCCGAGGTCCAGATGTTCTGCTCACAATGCTGAGCCTGCTTCCAGACACCAGTGGAGATGTGCCAATTCACTCTAGCTAAGACCATGACCCAGTGAACTTCCCAAGTTATGTATTAATGCAAAACTAAACTTATGGCACTAATAACTAAATATCTTCTGTATCTCTTATGAGACATTTAAACATAAAAAATCTCAGGGCTTATCTTAAGAGATGATGTTCACCCTGTAGCCCCCATGCCCACATTGCTTCTGTACCCATTAAAGAAGTGGCTTCAAGAAAAGATGCAAAGTTTCCAACAGCAAGGTTGTGCAGTAACCCAAGAGAGTAACCCATGGGAGCTGCTGTGGTCCTGCCCCTCTCCCATCCAGCCCCTAAGCTGCTCACTCAGTTCTGCACTGGCTTCAGCAATTCTGCTACCTTACCAGGAGCCATTATATCTTAAATAAAATCCAGGTGAAAACTAATCCTTTCAAAAATGTGTACAGTTCTTGGCCCATGTAATTCCCTGCTGTGCTTCACCATGGGGCAGGCCAAGTGCTAACTCAGGAGCAGGAACACCCAGCCAGGAACATGGGCCTGGGGCAGAGGGCAACCTTTCTCAGCAGGTAACCCTCTTTTCTTGGCTTTGCTGCATTCCCCTAGCTGTGCATTCAGGTTTTAGCTATGCCAAGGGACAGTGAAGGTGTTTTCTTAATTTGGCACCAGTGTGGGTTACATACTTAGAACAAAGGGCTGTGTCCTAATCTGTTGAAGAGGGGCAGAGTTTTGGCTTCATCTTCAGGGGAAGTAGAAACATCTCAAACTGGTTAGATATGTACAGGATGAGAGATGCAATGATCCTCCAGCAATAAGAAGCCAAGATACCAAGGGAAGACCTAGGACACTTTTCAGCTGCAAATTTATGTAAACTATGATTAAGATTATGCTTTTCTATGAGGACTAATCTGTTGAAGAGGGGCAGAGTTTTGGCTTCATCTTCAGGGGAAGTAGAAACATCTCAAACTGGTTAGATATGTACAGGATGAGAGATGCAATGATCCTCCAGCAATAAGAAGCCAAGATACCAAGGGAAGACCTAGGACACTTTTCAGCTGCAAATTTATGTAAACTATGATTAAGATTATGCTTTTCTATGAGGAAGGACCACTTAAGTCATTTTTTTTTTGTTATGGAAGATTTTATGCTGTTATATTCTTACGTTTATTATGCTGAAAATAGCACTGCCAGATTGCAAATGTCATGTTCCCTTAGCAGAAAGAAATTTTTCCCCCCAACTTTTCACAAAAATTTACCCTTCCATAAATATGTGACAAAACACTTGTAGTAGTTGAAACAAATGCTATTTATGTAACTGTTATGCCAACGTGTGGTGGTGTTTTTAAATTGGTTTTGCTTGGGGGCTTATCAAGGTAAATACATTCAGCTTAAAAATTGATCATACTTGATCAGTGACTGCAAAGGCAATAAAAGCTGTTAGTGAAAACTTTATAACCACAGTGCATTATTTGAAACAAATTGAATAAACTCCATTACATTAGGCATCTGAAAAGTGCACTTCTAAAATGGGCCTTGATATTCAGGGGTCTATGACACCAAAGCCATGTTTGAAATATGAAGATGGAACTTTGAAGAATAATAATGCTAAAATTCTGCCTTCTTTTTTTTTTTTTTTTTTTTTTATTTTGGCAGATAGTTTGCCCTCCCTCAAAATCCAGCACAAAATTCCCCAGTGGCAGAAAAAAGTAGTTCTCCCTCCTTCTGGCGCAGGTGCTTTTATTGGTATTCTTTAATTTTAGGCCACCTTGACATCCTTTTACTCCCACCCAGTCTCACTGAGATACCAATTTTTAAAAATAATTTTAAGTGTTTAGCAAAGTACCGATCTGAAAAATGAGCACAGTGTGGAATTATGTTTTTTAGGTATTTTGAAGACAATATTAAATATATAGGTAGGGTCTGAAGATCCTTGTACCTTCAGGACCTTTCTGAAGATCTTTGTACCTTTCCTACCCTTCTCTTCAGTCTTGTTACATTTTCCTCCCGATCAAAACCAGCATGACTCAATAGAGTAGAATTATCTTTCTTTTAAAATTAGATTAAAAGAGAGAAAAGTGTCAGGAATAAAAGTAAAGACTTCATGACAAAGTACAACATGAACATCTTTTCTGCAGCTGAAAGGAAAAGAGACACTCATTTAGGAAAAAATGAATGATATCCAGGTCAAACTGTGCTTCCTTCCTCCCTTATTCCTTCCCCCCCCTTCTCAAACTTTAGGGATGGTGGCCAGAAAGATACAGCTGAGTTTTAGAATAGCAAAGACTGTGCTTTTGCACCAGACATTTCTAAATGTTGGGCCGTAGAAATTAAGACTCATGCCTTCCTTTAGGTAAAGAACAGAAATGCTCCTGTATGTAATTCAGAAACAAACTAATCACTCCTGCAACAGATTTCCTTTTGGAAGAGGAGATTCTATAAGGATCCAAATTCTTTGCATGTCCTCTGCCCACAGACTGAGCATTCTAGCCAGTAATTAATTTCTTTGCTTCCTGCAGTCTTCAGCATCTATGTTATTGCTACCCAGAACTTTTTGCCAAGGTCAAAATGTAGATTCATAAACTAAGGACATACTTAACCAAATATTTTGTAGTCAGCCATTGCTTTTCTGAAGAATGCAGCATCGATAAAACATCACCATTCCTGATGCTAAAAACCTCTGAGAGCAAGTCCCCAGCAGCTGTTGCTGTGCTCAGTGGGATCTGCTGGGTGCCAGCCATACTGCATGAAAGAGGCGATACTTGTGTTGTGGGAGTCAAGATTTAGGCTTCATCTATTGAATCAACATGACAGTAATGATTTTCAGTGCTTCATTCATTTCAGTGCTCAGCAGGACCAGGGAGGTGATTCTGCCCCTGTACTTGGCCCTGATGAGGACACACCTTGAGTACTGTGTGCAGTTCTGGGCCCCTCAGTTCAGGAAGGATATTGAGGTGCTGGAGCAGGTCCAGTGAAGAGCAACGAGGCTGGTGAAGGGATTTGAGCACAAGTGCTATGAGGAGAGGCTGAGGGAGTTGGAATTGTTTAGCCTGGAGAAGAGGAGGCTCAGGGGAGACCTTATCACCCTCTACAACTCCCTGAAAGGAGGTTGTAGTCAGGTGGGGATTGGTCTCTTCTCCCAGGCAACCAGCAGTAGGACAAGAGGGCACAGACTCAAGCTCTGCCAGGGGAGGTTTAGGTTGGATATTAGGAAGAGATTTTTTACAGAGAGAGTAACCAGACATTGGAATGGGCTGCCCGGGGAGGTGGTGGATTCATCATCCCTGAAGGTTTTCAGGACGAGACTGGATGTGGCACTTAGTGCTATGGTCTAGTAACGATGGTAGGGTTGGACTCGATGATCTTTGAGGTCTTTTTCAACCTGGTTGATTCCATGATTCTATGATTCACATTTCTCTTTAACAAAATTGTTTGTGGAGTTGATTTCATTCCTCAAATTAACATACCATAAACCAATTATTAGTGAAAAAGAGATGTGAGGCCAAATATTCAGTCATCCATTCCCTAAAATGGCAACATAATCATGCCAAAGGGTTCAATTCTGTTGAAATGGCATATTCCTCTAGAAGAAAGATTTACTCAAATATATCTGATTAGTTCTAGTGCTCAGCTAGTGGACTATCTCCTGTGACAGATTCATGTCTTCCATGAGGGTCATGATACTTCCATGAGTATCATGACCATCAGAACTAAAGGAAGTCAGGTGTTTGCAAGCCCTGGTGTGTACTTAGGTTACAATGATTTCTTCTCACAAGCATTGATTTGTTCCAGTGGACTGTGACATAATGTACAACGGACATCCCGAAGTTAAATCTCACGTTTGGATTGTTGCATTTTAAACATCAAATTTTTGGGGGGTTTCAGATCAAACATGACATTAGAAAGGTGTAAAGCAGGGTAATCTGTGGTATCATGCCATGATGTTACGCATGAAATTACACCAGCAAAGGGAAGTATCACTCACTCATCTGCAGCACAGACACGTGCAACAGTTCATCACTTTCCCACACACTCTGGGCTGGTGGACAGATTTTGCTTCCACTGAAGATGATGGCAAAATGTTTGTTATTTTTGCGGTCCCAAAGGAAGTGGCATTGGAATTTGAATTGTCTTCATACTTCAGGCTGTAATGATGCACTCAAAGAAGTTTGGTAGGTTTGTTTTCTCCTGTTTGGTTATCATTGTAAGAACAAAGCAAGGCATTTCTAGGCCAACTTTAATTTTACTGAAAATGAAATCTGGGAGAGAAAAAAAAAAGAAAAAAGAAAAGGAATAAAAGAACCTGAGTAACAAAGTACTTCCCAACTCAGAAGCAGTAAGTTTTTATCACTTCATTGTCACCTCCACACTCCATATGATACAAATGTAGGCGAACAGTGAGCAAGAGCTATCTATAGAAAGCAGTTTAAACTGTGAATTCTGCCTCACCTCCATTCTGCAGCTTGCCATTAGCAGACTATATTTGTACAGTTTATTATACCACAGGGCTCTGTTCTGATAAAAAAACATCATATATCTTTAGAAGGGCGCAAGCAGCAAAATGCTTGGTGAGGGTGTCAGTTCAGAACTGTGCAGATCAGCTGGAGGCAACGCGACAGATTCGCAGTGGGTCCTGTTCTCCTGTTGCACACCTGGGTATCACAGCAAAATGAACTGCTACTCTCTGCCCGCTATCAACGATCTTCCAGAAAATGAACAACTTGGAGGTAGCAGAGGGTGGGAGGGAGTGCTGCTCAGAGATCTAGAAAATACACAGCAACTTAAAAATGGATTGGAACTGCCAAACTAATATAAGCCTGAACTGAGCTCAAAGCATTAATTACTCATATACTTTTAGAAGTTATGAAACATGTCTGTCTTTGACCTTGTGTCTAAATACAGAATTGCCCATACAGAGAAGCTGCTTGGCATTTAATCATTCTTGCCTTTCACCTTGACAGAGTCAAAGTTGTTCTACCCCCACTGAGGGGAAGCCTTATGGCATGCAATTAGATTCCTGCTCTGGGTTAAGTTACTCCTGTACATTACATCTTTTGCCCATGATTCATCCCATCAACTGTCATGTAAACAGGAGGAACTGCCAGATGAGGTTTTTTTCTGAACATTTGGTCATTTGGCAAAAGAAGTCATAATTTGTACTCAATTACTCTGAAGTCCATGTTAGCATCAAGATACAGATAGTCCAGAATTTTTCATATGAAATCAGATGGCTGATAAATGTTAGTCTCTGAGACCTGAGTCTCTTTCTCCCTCCCAAAAAACTGTGGGTTGGAAAGAGGCCCAGAAGAAGGGCAACCAAACCTTGTTTATTTTCAGAGGGAACACAACAGCCATCCAGGAACTCTGTAGAGGCTTCACTTTCCTCCACTCTTCTTTCCTCCATTCTACAAGAAACACATTTTTGTAGATATATTGGAAAAGCAAATACATAACTGCACAGAATAAGAAGTACACAGCAGTAAGGATTTATACAGTGATCATATGAGGTGTTGCTAGTGCCAAACTCATTAAAATAGTAATTCCCAGAGTCCTATTGTATATATACTACGTAAGACTTCAAATCCAATTTAACATTTTTGTTTAACTAGCTAGCTTTCAGGATATATGTGATTTCTTCCCTCTTAAGTGTATTACTGCTCACACTTTTTTTTTTCCTGTTAACTCTCTTCTTTCTTTACTGTTAACTTTGCCTTCTTCAAGACTCATTTCTGTGCCATTCCCACAAACACTGTCAAGGTTAGTGCTTGCTGACTCACAACAGCACTCATTATATTCAGACATTTACAGGAACAGGTATTTGCAATTGGAACAGGCAGGAACCTTTAGTCTGCAGTCTCTGCAAGGCACCAGGTACAGGAAATGTCCAGTCTAACAGCAGCAGCAATAGTCACCCAGAAATCTGCCATTATGTGAGGGCAAGGAGTAAAACCATTTGTAGACTTGGTGTGGGAATTGCCACCTCTTCAGGACCCACAGAGCTGTCTGAGAAACTAAGATTAAGCTGCAACCAGAACAGCAGATGAAATGTTGTGGTGCTAACGAGGAATCTGACTTTGGTAGCAAGTAAAGGGTTCTTAAACCATTTTTTTGTCCTTCTTCACAATTTAGATGGAGAAACTCCTATCATGCTTCAGCCGACTACTGTAACCGAGAAGACACAACTAATTGGGGACAGCCGTCGGAGCTATCGTACAGACTCCTAGAGCAGGAAACATGACCTGTGGGTGCTTCTCACTGAGTCTCACAGCGAGAAAAAACACGTGATGAGTTCTACAGCCTGTATTTGTAGTTGTCTTTAAGCTAATCAAAAGTAATCTGTAAGTAATTTCCTATGAAGGCAGAATTTCCCTCTAGGCCACTTCCAATAGGTTGATACCTGCACTCTGCATAGAGACACCTATGGCCAGTACAGAGCTATAGAGACCAGCATGCTGGTTTCACATGGCTTCAAACTGCCAGGCTCAACAGGGTCTTTCTCTAAATTTTTTTCCTTTGGTATAGTTGCTCTCCTCCCTGCCCTCAGCTGTGGTTTCACCTCCCTGACACAGTCCCAAGTTCCTTTCTGGGCACACTGGCTTTGTCTTTCCCTGCCCCAGCAATTTTCCTCGCATGCATCAGTTTTGCTGGATGTGAAACATGCCTGTGAAGGAGCGCTGGAGGTGCTCTTTACCAGACATCAGGGGGAAAGTTGATGGCAAGACAGACAGGACTCTCCTTCCCAGAAAGGAAGTCCTCTTTGGAAAACAGCTAGCGGCTTGCTGGGACCCAGCTCTGGCAATTATAAACCTGAGCCAGGACAAAGTGCTCGGGGATTGTTCTGCTGGTATTACAGTGCAGGTCACTCCAAATCCAGGAGCTTCATCCAGAAGCACACATGGGCTCTGTCTTCCCCTGCACAAGCTGCAAATCCAGGAAGCAGTGGGCAAATGCCATGTGGAGGGGAAGGCTGGCCCTGGACTGCCCCAGAGCCTCTCCTCTCCCCACAGGCCTGTGGCAAAGCTCTCCCAGTTGGTTCCCAGCCAACAGCTTTCTGCTAGCTGGCTTATTCCACCATGCCCCTGGCTTCTGGCCCCACTGCCCTGCTGGCACTGGGCTGGGAGCCATCAACCCAGCACAGGCACTGGGGCTGTGGGAACAGCAAGGTCTTGGCAGGGAAGACAAGCAGCAAAGGAGCGACTGCCCTCACCAGCTCATCAGGGCAAGACTGAATCCTCCCCTCTGCCCAAGGCACAGGGGCTTTAAGAGCACGTGGCATGATTTTAAACAAAGAGGTAGGGATCAGGTGTATGTTCAGGTGTACCACTGCACACATCAGTGAAGGTATGTATGGCTGTGGCTAAACAAGCATGAAGAAGTTAGGCCCCTGATTTGTAAGAGCTAAAGGAACTTCCCTTAAAGTTAAATCTAAGATTTTAAACTTAGCACCTCACTGATTTGACATAGTAGTTTAAGCCTGAAACAACTAAATTTCTCCTTTTTGATCACATTACATCAATCATTGTCAGTGATTTTGTACATTGTCATTCTGTACATCTGTTATTTTTCTGTGCTGTGGTCCAAAGGGGGTCACAATGTTCCACAAAATTATACAGACCAGTGAATATATAACTGTTCAAAAGCATTCTTCCCTTGCTTAAAATTGGATCCCACGGTTGCAAAATATTATCTTTCTTCTATTCTCACCTTTCAGATCAGATGTCATTCAGTGGCAGATATATGGGAAAAGAGTGTATTTCACAGCACCAGTTGTAATTCCAAAGTATAAAAATGCTACTTTCAACATTTCTTTCAAGTTTCCATGGCACATGGACATTTTAAAAGCCATTGCTTCCAGTCCGGGTTATATATCTGTTCTCTGGGTACAGGCACCATGGCCAGCTAACAGTCACATTGCCCTCAGAACTGGCCTTGGTTTTCTGCTTCAGAGGAGAGGGAAGGTCTTGGTACAGCTGGGGCTGTACACAGGCACTTGCTCCCCTCCCACACGTGGGCTTCTCTTTGTCTTCAGTTGCACATTGCAAATGATTTTAGAGACCACTTGTATGTATGTAAATCCAGACCACCATCCTGCCTGCCCAGTGGTGCCAGGGGGATGTGCCAGTGGTGATCCCAAGGAGAGAGGGGTTGGTGACACCATCCTGCCACTGAGGAGGCATGATCCCAGATGGCATGTTCCCAGTGGTGGCTGAATGCTGCACATCTTCCCACCAGCTGGATGGATCAGACAGCACCTGCACTGGGGTGCTACTACTGTGAGATGGGCAGAGCACAGCCCCCTGGGTACATGCTGTGGGCACCAGCACTCACTTGCCCCAGTGCACGCAAGCATCTTTTGGCTTTCTTCACTATTCCCCTTTGCAGGGTGTTTGCTCTGGTGTAAGATGTTATCCCCAAACGAAGGAGTAGAGAGAGCACATAGTACATAATAAATCTGCAGGCAAAGTGATTTCCTAAGTTTCACTGTCTGGGAGAGAAATTCACTGTGAAAATGTCCAAATGTTACACAGTGACTATTTCCAGCAGACAGTTGAGAAAGGTATTAGGAGAAAAGTCTGGTGTAAAGCTACACATTATATGTAGAATCCTTTCCCGTGTGAAATCCATCCTCCTGTTCCCATGGAAATCACTGGGAATTGCACCCTTGATTTCAACAACAGCTACAGAGCAGGCCTAAAGCCAGGGAGGAAAAAGTAAATCCCATAATAGCAAAAGCAATCAGGGAATTTTTTCGCATGCAACACCTTTGATGTCCCTCAGGATCCCACTCTATGGGCCCGAGCCAAAGTTCACTGAAATAAAGGAAATTATCTCCATAGCCTTGAGATGTACTGCAAGTCATGTGGTTCTTATTTACACTTTCTAAATGAGATATTTTTCTTGGGAAAGATTTGTGACTCGATCTTGCAGTGTATTGCAAAAACAGACAAGCTGCTGCATGTTTGCAAATCCTTTTTACAGACATAGGGATCTGCACAGAAGAGCCACAACATATTATCTCAGTTAGAAAAAAACTCAGAACAAACTAGTGACCAAACCTCTAACTGGGTTGTCCAGGACTTGCATCTTAGAGATCTATGTCTGAGCCCATGGTTAAATTCCAAAGAGGAAACTTAGTTTTCGGAGTACCAGTGCATTTGCCACTCTCACTGTTGTGAAGATCAGCTGTTCTGAGGACATGTGGAGAAAGAATGAATAAGGATTTCAGGACTTAGCTCTTCAATGTGATTTTACTCATTTGCTTGATCTTCAGAAGAGTTCCTAACATGAACATATACTTACATGATCTGTTTCTGTGTACAGTTCAGTTGCACACCCAATAATCTTCTCAAAATGTACAGATCCTCAATTTTTTGTTTTGTTTTGCTACATTTATTTATATGTAAAGTACCATGTATTCAAATCTACCTTGGCTGTCAACCACTCTGACTAATAAAGGTTGTGTGTATGAATTGTAACACTCCCTTTACCTTTCCACACTATTAACAATCCATTCCAGTAACAGACAGAGAAGCTGTTGAGACAGCTGGCCAAAATTATGGCTTTGCACCCTGGCAAGTGTCAAGTGGCAACTCAGGGTTTCCCCAAAGAGGAACTAGGTCTTGGATTGCAGCACATGTGCTTATATGCTATGCAAAGCAGCCAGAGCTGTAGCCACACATTGCAAGTCCTTAAAACAAAATTCAACAGTGTGGTGAAGTGATGCAACACAGCAGTTTTACTGGCATCAGTGCCTATATGGAACAATTTCCCCCAGCAAAGGGCAGCATGATGCTGCTGAGGACATCAGCAGACATCCCAAGACATCCAGCCTCTCGCTCTGGAGTTTTGCATCTGTCCAAGAGCCAGCCCAGAGTGCCAGATAATCTGGGTGTGCTATGAGACAGGAATATTTCTCACTAGGATGGTATCCAGTCTCTGTGACCACAGAAGCCCAAGCATTTGAAAGATGGACAAGGGGCAACTGTTTTGGCTGGATGTATTCTCAAAGGTCTCTCCCTCTGCATGTTCAGATATTAACACATACACAGATTCACTTGAAACACCAAGTGCAAGAGGCATTATAGAAGATTTAGATGTACATTCACAAAACTAGTAATTTAAGTAGTTTGTGCACTCTTCTTCCCGCAATAAGTTTGTGGAATAAACCACTCTGCTTAATTCAAAAAACTTCAAATATTATTGTATGTAATTTAATTTCATTACTTACCTTCTGTCAGGATGAATACCAGTATGATTTCAGTCAAAAAGAATTATATCTCTGCCTCTTTTTAGAATTAAGTCATTAAAGAAAAATGAAGAAGCACACAAAGCTATGCACAGTTAAAGTCAGTGATTCACTTTTCTATGTTACCATTTCCTGCAGAAAAGAAGATGTTCATTGTGCTGTTACGAAGCAGGGACAAAGACCACAGCTGACAGCAACCCCTTCCTTCCCTCCACAAACTGAAGTCAGCTTACCTGGCTTCTCCTTTCACTTTGAGATATGAACGGGGACAGAGTTTCGTACAGGAGGACTCTCCTTTGTGACAGTGTCGCCCATCCCAGGAATGGAAGGCTGTAAGATAGGACAGCTGCATTGGGAGCTGACACCTACAAAATATCTAAAAGACACTGGTAAAGATATGTAGTTTCCCACTAATGGAGAGAGTTAATACAAGCTAATCATAGAGTGGTTTGCGTTGGAAGGGACCTTAAAAATCATCTAGTTCCAGTGCCCCTGTCATGGGCAGGGATGCCACCCAAACAGGTTGCCCAGGGCCACATCCAGCCTGGCCTGGAACACTTCACTTGGCTGGATTTGAAAATGTATTCCTGTTGTGGCCGTATGTAGATGCAGATACAGCCTTGTGCTGTAAAAATAGTGTCTAGACATTTGGAGGAGAGGAGAGGAGGTTTGGAAAAACAACACTCAGAAGTGAAACATTCTAAGTGTGATGACACTAAGGGATCTCAACAGGTGTCTTCCTGCAGTTAACTTGGTTTGTGGTAAGCTGAAGTATGAACAACATACACCTTGTTTTCCTGTAGAAATTCAGGGAGTGTTGGCAATCGAACAGCAGGAGCTGCATCCCCTGCTCCGGCCAGAACAGCTCCCGAGAGGCAG
>NW_008656389.1:0-316 GCF_000695815.1 Acanthisitta chloris | reverse complement strand
GAGCCACAGCAATGCAATGCAGCCGGCTCTCGCCGAGAAAAATCACCCGTTTCTGCGAGAGGTTTAAGATCCAGCTGTTTAAAAGGCCAAAGAGATGCTGTTTGAAATCATTCTTTTGCACAGGAACGAGAAGAAAAAAAAAAAACGCGTCTCCTTCGAGCCGGAATCGAACCAGCGACCTAAGGATTCCCGCAGGGAACAGGCTCTACAGTCCTCCGCTCTACCAGCTGAGCTATCGAAGGGACCCGTCAGTCAACCCTCCGCCGCGCACTAAGAGCTCTGTGCACGTGGCGCGCAGCGCTCGGCCCGCGCCTCA
>NW_008656388.1:0-7028 GCF_000695815.1 Acanthisitta chloris | reverse complement strand
CTGGGGAGGCTCTGCCGTGGGACGGCGCCTCCCGCCCTGGCTCGCGTTTTTCGGGTCTCCTGCCGCGTTTGGCTCTGCGCTGCGCCTGCCCGGGAGGGCACGGGGGGGGTCGCGGGCAGTTGTCGCGGACAGGGCGGTCCCACCGCGGTTAAGAGCGACCTGTGCCTCTGCCTCCAGCAGCCCTGGCAGCTTTTCTTGCCTAGTAGGCACGTTACGGCTTTCATGTTTTGGGAGGCAGATTAATATCAGTTGTGACCAGTCTGTTTTCAATTCTGTTTTCAATTTCTGTTCAAATCGAAGGAGGGGAAATTTTGGCTAGGTATTAGGAAATGGGTTTTTTACCTGTGAAGGCGTGAGGAGGAGCTCAAGCCTGGAGTTTGCAATGCCTTAGTGGCACTGACCCTGGGGGTGTTCAAGGCCAGGCTGGATGAGCCTTGAGCAACCTGATCTCGTGAGGAGGTGTTCCTGCCCAGGGGTTGGGATGGGACTGCATGATCTGTAAGGGCCATTCCAACCTCTAAATTCTATGATTCTATGATGTGATGATTTTCTAGCCTGGGTTTCTGTTTTTTTTAAGGGAGATCTTGAGTATCTGATGATTTTGAGTAATCTGGTGGGGTTTTTTATCCCATAATAATTTAAGTCAACTAAAGCCCTGCTTGCTGTCTCTAGGAGCAGTTCATGCGTGGTGAAGTCATTGCAGAAGCTTTGTCAAGCAAGGAGTTGATTAAGTGCTGATGAACACATCACCAGCTGTTGCTGATGTAGGATAAGAAAGTATGGGGATGGCGACTGCAGAGAGAGAGACATGGTCCTCCTCCTGGAAGTGCTTGCTGCTGTGAGATACAAGTTTAATAGCTGGCTGTCTTCATAACATGAATGAGAATTTGCTGGGATGTCAACCACATGAATGGCTTTTGTTCCAGAGGGTTATGCATTCAAAAAAAAATAATCAAAAACCAAACCTAAGTTGCTATATGTATTCCAGAAGATTGGGGGTTATGATGCTAACTTGCACAAAGTCAGTGTGCAGAAGAGGAGTGTAGAGTCGTGAAATTACAACATTTAGCCTAGCAGTGGCTTGTTTAGCCTGTGGAATAAAACAGGTGTTGTGTGGGTATATACCAGTGTGAAATGGCACAGAGAGCTGAAATGCTGGGAGACAAAATTTAGCAGTCCTTAGGACAGGTTGCCATACAGAGCTGACACAATGCAGTATCTCCCAGGATGTGGGCTCGTGTACTTCCAGACCATACTGAATGTGGGGAAAAAAAAAAGTGACTCAACTGACAGTGTTGGTAAATAGTTTTTACTACTGTAAGCACAAAGAAGATGCAGTTGTATCTGCAGTGGGGGCAACACTCGAGTTTTTTGTGGGCGATGTGAGAAATGAAACAAAGTAAGACAAACTTTTTTACCCTTGCAAAGCTAGTAATGCGCAAACAGACTTGAAGCGGATTGTGATTTGCCCCTATTTTCTCAACAACTTAGTGATTTGACTGCTGCAGCAAATATAAAAGGGCCTGCAGTTTTTTGTTGCATTTGTAGTAGTACATCTGCTGAATTTCTCAACCATCCTTTTGTAGGTACTGTCACTTCCTGGATAGGAGATGCACACAATTAATGAATAAGGCATTTTTCTTAGGGTAGAAAAGAGTTGAGAGAACATACTCCACATTGATTCCAATACTACATCTTGTATTACAAGCCACTGCACTTAAATATTTACTTAGTTACAGTCATTCCTGTGTTTTAGTAGGATTTGACATCTGTGAAGTTAAGTTTGGGGGGAAATACTTGCGAGGTGTTTATATAATTATTTTGCTCCAGGCACTAAAGATAAGCAAGTCTTACTAGATTCTTGCTTTTAACTATTTTGGTTCTTACAACTTTCTATGAATGTTGAAGATGAGCATTCTAGTTATTTCTAAAAAAATTTAAAAAGCGCAGCTTTCATTTAGACGTTTTGGATGCAATAAGCACAACTCAGAGCGTTTCCATGGCCAAACCAGAAGGTGGCACTCGCGTTACTTTGATAAATGTGCTTAAGAAGTTGTGGTACTTTGTTTAGCTCTGTCTTATCAAATATTTATTTTGACTATTTAAATAAAGATGTTTAAGACTCTTCCAGTGGTTATGTTGGGCTATTGCTTATTCTGTTTCTGCACCAGCCACAATGATTTCGAGAGGTTTTGAGTTGCTGCTGTAGTAATGACACTGGAATTTTTTCAGGTTATTTAATAAAAATTGTTTCACTCTATCAGTAGATGCCGTAAAGCAAACCTACAGGAACCCTACTTAAGCCCCTGTTCAAATTTCTACTATACAAAGGATTTTTCCACAAGGATTCTACATAAAAGGAAGTAGAGCAAGTTTCAAATCCAAGACTGTGTACTCGGATGTAATACATGAAAGTAAATTGCCAGGTATAGCATCTCTAAAAGATTTTGCAGAAATCATTGACCAGATTTCATTTTGTAATGAAGGTGAGGAGAGAATTATTTGTACTCCATATGGTTGAATACCTACCTGGCTGCAAAAAGTGTTTATCAATTGAATTTTGCTTGGAATATGCTAATACAGGCTTTGAATTGATTCTCTCTAGTGTTTCCTCTTCATCTGAAATACAGGCAATGGCTTTTTTAACAGTAATTTTAGCAAAATCAATTAGTTCATTAAATCAGTTGGGACTGTCAGTGCTTAAAGGTTTCTTACCAGGTGTGAATAGGATCCGAGTTGGAGAACACAATTTATATGCACATTAAAATTACTTGATCTATCTTGTATATCTATCAAAGCTTTTACAAAGTGTACATTATGTTTGCTTTTCTTGAGGTTTTTTACAGCGTAACAACAGTAAGGATTGTGGCTGACTTTGTTAGAAAAGCATGTGGCCACATTTGCCCACATGAATTGCTTTTAACTCTGTCTCATTGCAGTGTCTTGAGGTTCTCAAGACTAGTTGCTCTCTCCCCAAAAAGGAGGCAAAACAAGGATGGATGTCATGTATCTCTCTTTTTGTTGTCCTTTGAGAATTGGAGAGGAATGTTTCAAAACTGTCAAGCTCTTCTGTTGCTTTTCCTTCTGCTATGCAGTATGTTCTGTAGCAAAAGTTCATCCTTCATGTGAAAACTCAGTGATGCTAAAGCCAAGGAGCTGCCAACTTTTCTTTTGTTAACTTGTAAGAAGCATTTGACTCCAGTAACTGCAGTCATCTTATGAAAAATTCTTTCATACTGTGTAATTCCAGCACTCCAGTCAGGGCAGTCTGAGTAACCCATCAGAAACGTCCCTCTTCGGGAATTTGGTCACAAGGTTTGCTCACAGCACCACAGGCTGTGGTGCAGCCTGGAGGCCTCTGCTGGTTTGAAAGCAAACCAGGGAGAGACTCCAAGTCAGAAATACAATTATATAGGGAAAAAAAACAACAAATGCAACAGTACAAAAAGAAACCACTGACAGAGTCAGAAAGCAACCTGACACCCTGTCAGAGAAGGTGTTGGTAGTAGTCCGATTAAATGGTGGCTGCAGTCCTGGAGTGGTGGGTCTGTTGGAGCAGTGATCTTGTAGATCTGGTCTTCACCTGAAGGTCCAGTGGTAACTCTTGTCCTCTGGGAATCCAGTAGGTAAGGGCTCCCTGTGCTGGTTCAAAATCCCAGATTATATCCAGGTGGGAATGCTTGGCTCCTCCCCCTGGGGTCAAGATTCTTACAATGGGACAATGTAATTCTGTGGGTCATGCTTGTGTATTACATGTTCTTAGAAACCAGTAGTTCACGTTTATTCTCAAACGGCAATTGTGTAGGACACAAGTCTTTTGTATGCTGTCTGTATCTGACAAGCAGAATGATTGATTATGTGTTTGATTAGGTCCTTGGCTCTGCACAGAGGAGTCCAGTGTGGTGAAAACAGCATCACATGGAGGTTAATGGAGTAAGTCATAGTAGAGATCAGAGAGGATGAAAACTTATGGTCAGTTTCAGATATTCAAGCTCTGAAATTGCTCACACTGTTCAACACCACCTAACCCCCGTGTAATACTGAAAACAAGCAATACACTCTGTTGCCACAATGTTATGGGAAGATATGAAAGATAATTTGCTCTTCATTAAATTAAAGAGGCTTAGCTTCCCCGAGCAGTCAGATTCTGTTTGCATTTCAAAGAAACTTACTGAGAAGGTCATGTACTTTTGGCTCATTGTGCTTGTATATCAATGGTGTACATGATTAGCTTTGAATAGTTGCTCTAGAAGTCTGACAAAGACCCTGAACCTCCAAGAGCTGAGGTCATCAGGCCACTACCTTTGCTGTTGCACTTATTCTGTTGTCTGTATATTGGGAAAATCCGAATGTCCTAAAGGACCCTTATGAAAATACCTTGATGCTTCTTCCCTCCATCACGGTTTCTAATTTTGACTCTCAGCACCATCAAAAAAAAGACATTCCTTGCAGAACATCAGTTCAATAAAGATCATTACCTAGATTACCACGTGAGGCAGATACAGATTAATTTCAGGAAACAGCAAATTTTCAGTTACGAACATAAACTGCCAACTGTGTATTGTCAGTAAGACAAGCAGCTTCTGCACTAACTTACTCTGGATTGTTGAAGTGACCAGCTGGGGAAAAGGCTGCGCGAGAGCCAGGCGGCCTGGAGTCTACACCTCGACTCAGCATTTCTACAACTGGATCCTTGTCCAGATGGGCCTGAGCACTCATGGAAGGGCTTCTCCAACATTGCAGAACTGGAGCGATTTTAGAACTGCCTACACTCCCTCTCAGCTGTCAACACCGATAGCCAGACAATCGGGCAGGGTGAGATCCTGCCCGTTGACCCTCAGGAAGCTGGTGGACCTCTTTACTCAGGTGAAGAAGCTCCTCCAGCAGCTCCTTGGGCAAGATATGGCTTGAGCAGCAAGACCTGCTCTAGTGCAAGATGTCTCTCCTTGCCTGTGGCGGGGGGGCTGGAACTAGATGGTCCCTTCCAGCCCAGATCGTTCTATGTCCAAGTCAGTTGCTGTCTTTTCCAGGTGAACACAAGCAAAGGTTGACTTTCTTCATCTAATGGAATGCTTCAAAATCCCTTGAACTAAGTATTGGTCTGTCTGCTTCTGGATACTCTTCTTAGTTTCTAGGAAAATAGGGTCCTGTCTCACAGACGGTGTCATCCCTTCCTTTGTTTTAATAAATGTGGGCTGTGCTGAGACCAACTGTCCAGCATCTGTACTGGTCCCTGCCACTCTGGCACATGCTTCTTAAAATAATTCCTGATGTCAGGAGCTGCCTGGTCTACAAAGATACTTACTGCAAGGGTGTCATTCAAGTTTGGTCATGGCCATTGTCCTGCTGAGGTAGCAGACCAGCTTGTAGCTGGCCAGTCGTACTGGCACAACTTTATTGCATGGTCTTTGCAAAACTCTGCCATACCAAACAACTCCCAGTTTTGCAAAACCCCAGCCAAGAGCATCCCCTTTTCTATTCCAGGTTTATTTTCCATCATTTCAAATGCTATGAGGGACTTAAACCCCCTTTTGATGTGCTAAAAGGGGACTCCAACCCCTCTTCTGGGTGTGCCAAGGGACTCTACCACCCTTTGCCCTGTTTGCTAAGAGGGACACAAGCCCTCCTCATGTGAGTCTCCAAAACCTTTCTGCACTGTAGGAGAGACTCAAGCCCCCTCTCTCATGCATTACGTGGGACTCCATATTTGCTGCATGTACACCTTATACTGATCAGGTTGTGTGCCTGTTCTTCGTCCACTACTAATAATTTCACCAAATTTGCACAAAATGCTCAATCAATGGAGGGACTCAAATCCACTCTTATAATTGATATAGAATCTGCTCACGAAATTTTAATAATCATCCTTTGACTCCTCTCTGCTCCAAAGATCCTAGGTGAACTTGCCCAGTGTGGCCAGTTGGATGAGTGAGGAAGGGAGACTACGATATAATGAGCTAGGTTCCTATCTGGGGTGCCAAACTATTAAGGAAACTTCCCTGTCTGACCATTCACAAGACACTCTGGCAGTCACGCTCCCAGCGCCAGAGACTTTAATTGCTGTGACCAAAACCTCTTCACAGTGGGCACCTCCAATGCCCCAGTTGACTCCCTACACACCCCACACTCACACAGTCAGACCAGTTTCTTTATCAGTTTGACCCCAGCTTTCCCATAGCAGAGTCTCAGATGTCTCATTCCATAAAGCAATTTACCCACTCTGCTCACACAGCTACCTGCACTAACTGTATTCCTCAATAGCTGCCTGCCCAGGGTCTGCACACCTTCATCCCACAAGCCAGAGGAGCCTACAATGAAGCTGGAGAGGGACTTTTAACAAGGGCAGGTAGAAATAGGACAATGGGGAATGGCTTTAACCTGACAGAGGGTAGGTTTAGAGGCGACATAAGGAAGAAATTCTCGACTGTGAGGGTGGTGAGGCACTGGAAAAAGTTGCCCAGAGTACCTAGGGATGCCCCATCCCTGGAACTGTCCAAGAAGAGGTTTTGAGACAGGCACTGAGCAACCTGAACTAGTGCAAGGTGTCCCTGCCTGCCAATCGCAGGAGTGTGAACAACAAGGTCCCTTCCAACCCAGATCGTTCTCTGGTTCTCCAATGATGCACCTCCAGTCACGCCTGTGCCCATGCCAGAGGCAACAGCGTCCAGCTAACAGGAAGAGCAGGAGCCAGGAAACTGCATCAGTAATGCAGGCAAGGCCAAGGTGAGCTAGCTGACAGCACCTGTAACACCAAGTCTGTTCACAGGCAGGGCAAGCCTGGGAGCCAGGGGTATAAAGCACTGGAGCTGGCTCCTAATTTGGGAGGAGAAATGGGCAGAGAGAGGGAGGAGTCGAGGAAACTGTCGAGAGGGGTGGATAAGCAAGGCAAAGCTGTGTAAGGGCCCGGTCCGCTCGGCGGCTTTCGGGGAAGGTAGTTTTGAATTACTCGGGGCTGTGCCCGGGAGAAAAAAAACTCAGTTCTCTGGAGGTTCGGCAAGAACTGGTTTTTACTTAGGAACTTTGGGTGA
>NW_008656387.1:68419-86130 GCF_000695815.1 Acanthisitta chloris | reverse complement strand
CTCTCAAACCTTAGGCTTGAACCACAAACTACAGTTTATATAAACTAGGCTGAAGTGTAAATGCTCAATTTTATCGAAGTGTGTCAACTGAATATTTTAAAGTGCACACCATTTAGTGCAGTACACTTAGGAAGCAAAAGAATTATACAAAGGATTAATGAACTCCATTAACTATAACTAAATTAGCTATGGCTATTTCAGTGGTAAATATAACATCAAACCCAATTTTTGTTTGCTATTGGAAAGAAGATATCGAGTTTCTTGTGAAATAGAACTCATAAAGAAGTAGTTCAATAGAACATTTGGCCAGGTTCTCACATAAACAAATAGAAGACTCTAAGACAAGTAATGAAATTATGTTTTATGAATCTTCTGGAATAAGCAGAAATCAGACAAACAGAAGTTAATCAGTTGAGAAATGACATAAGTAGATTTTTACTGTTTGGAGGCTTTAGGTTTTTCTCAGATTCCAGTTACAGGAAGAAAACTACTTTTTGTGGCTTTCTCCAAGTCTAATCTATCAATATAAAAACGACTGTGTATCAGTTTCATCCATCATTGTGCAACACAAAATAATAGCATTTAAACTATAAAACAGCATGCTGCAAAAACTTCTTGCTTGGAAAATGAAACAATTTCTTGAACTATTTCTCCTGGATTCAAGATCATAAATTAACCAGACATGTACTCATGCTGTCTGCTGGTGGTTAATCATACAGTGCATTCCCTGTTTTCCAGCAATTATAACTCATTCTGTAGTGCAAAAAGGCAGTTCCCTCTGGAATGTTTCAGACTGTTAGGAGACCATCTGATTTACTATAAATACATGTAAAACTGAAGTGTAAAGTACATATTAAATAAATGTAAGGAATCTAAAATATAAACTATATGAAAATGTAGGAAAACCATCATGTATTAATTTTCATTTTACCTGCAAGGACAAAAGCCACACTCTCAAGAACATTCATGAAAATACAGAAAGGAAATAGAACAGCATAATTTCATCAATTTTCTAGGAATGAAGGAATGAAGTTGAGCCTGAGAAGAAGGAAGGGGTAGGGTGGAGCTTTGTGTCTCACCATCCTACTCTGTTTTTAATTGGCGGTAAAGTATATTAATTTTCCCCAAGTTGAGTCTGATTTGCCCTTGATGGTAATTGTTAGGTGATCTCCCTGTCTTTATCTTGACCCACAGGCTTTTTCACCTTATATTCTCCACTTGTCCAGTTGAGGAGGAGGAGTGAGAGAGCAGCTGGGTGGGCATCTGACAGCCCAGCAAGGTTAACCCAGCCCTAAACCAAAGGAGAATTCTCAGATAAAGAGGACACAGAAGTGCAAGAGAATAGCTGCAAAGGGATCTGCAAACAGGGAGCAAGTTCCCAGATAGCCAAAGAGCACTTCAGGGCAAAACTCCAACAGTCTTGATTTCACAGCCAATGCAAAGTGCAATGGGAGACATCAGGATTGATGCTTCGAGGTTGAGGCAGGCTGGAAGAAGAAAACTGAATGTCATGGTGGTTGCTGCTGAAGGAAATAACCCAACACCAAGGCAGGGCCCTTTACCTTACCATCTGTGTTCTCAGATGTACCCACCAGCTGGAAAATTGTGTGGCTGCCCCAATCTCACAGTTTCCCCAAACTCCACTATCCTCCATCTTTTGATATGAGATTCCTTCTAACCTGTCTTCCCTCATCATCTTTTGTGAGCTTTTCTCCTTCTGAAAAACTATGTATTATCTGCTCCAGAGATACTACAGCATGAGCTATTTTGATCTCATTCTTTGATGAGGGAAGGGTTGATTCAATTTTGCCCACATTTAATTGCTGATGCCAATCCTTAATTTCTCAGCACTTTGGTATATATGGCTCATTCTAAGATTCTTTAAAAGTGTTGTACTTTCAAAGCTTATTAACAGGCTACAATAACCACTGTTCTATCCTTAACTGCTGCAGAGCATCCATGTCCATGCCTCCTGATAAAGTGTGGCTATATTATTGCATATAAACCACAATAGCTGGAGTTGTATGGATTAAATCAATGAATCATGAGCATAAATACCTACAGTATCCTACAGGTGCACTCAAATATTTTTTCAATTTGTAATGTGAGATATTTCATTGTTCTTTCTCAATCCTGTAAATTATTTATGCTATTCAGCAGAACAGGAGATCAGAAGTCCCTCAGCATCCTCCTCTCAGTAGGCAGCATCCTGTACATACCAATGCTAGCAAAGCAGCTAGCAGAGCTTTACCACGTGCAGAACCAGTGCAGTCTGGAATCCACAAGTCTATTAAGGGAAAATAATCAGGGTTATAGAGTCAACTTGTATTTTAGAGGATGCAAAAGTACTACGGTAGACTATTTATGCCTTTGTGCTCTTGGTACTATATTTCAAGACAGCAGACAAATGTTCCCATTAATTCACCCTAAGGGAGATGTATAAAAAGGAAAATTTGAAATGAAAAGGTGAACTTTCATGCTTGAATCTGAGAAGCTGTGTGCAATAATAGTCTTTGAAGGCACACAAAATGTTGGTTTCTTACAAAAGGAGGGATTTGGCCTTGCTAAGGGACCAGTGATACTAGTGAAACCTTATTTTTCAGATGAGCTCATGGAGTTCTGTTATCACCAAAATAATGATATCCATATAAGCATGAACATGGGTATGTTGTCTACCAAACACAATGAATGGTGGTATCAATTAGAGGAATGATTAACATCATTAATTTCTATGTCCTTATTTCTATTATCCTTCAGTGGGTTTGACTTAGTGTCACTAGTATGACACTGAAAGTTATTGCAAACCTGGGAAAGGCATTAGCAAAATATGCACCTTGAATAGAAGGTGAACGACATTTTAGGCTGATTTTCCTGAGAAAATCCTTGTCTCATTCTCAGAGAGAGGCTGCTACCTCTACCTCCTGTGCCAAGTGGTGGTGGTGGTTGGCTTAGATGGCCTTGTTCAGGTTCTGATAAATCATGTCAGAGTATTTTCACATAAACCCTAATGGAACTAAGCAAATGTTATTACCTTAGTTTTTAAGGCCTTGTATTTCTCCATAGCAAACAGTTTGAGCTGTTTTCCAAAATACTTTGAGATTTACTCAAACAGGAGCTTTAATTTAAAGATGTAGCTGCAGGCACAGGGAATTAATATAATCACTTTTTAGTCCTTTAAGATACACCTTCACTGAAAGTGATCACTTTTTACAAGGGTGAAAAGGTTGTGTTATTGTCTCATTGAATTAACTCTACTTTTAAAATTCACAACTGTCTTAGATTGAAAAATAACTTTGAGATTTACTCAAACAGGAGCTTTAATTTAAAGATGTAGCTGCAGGCACAGGGAATTAATATAATCACTTTTTAGTCCTTTAAGATACACCTTCACTGAAAGTGATCACTTTTTACAAGGGTGAAAAGGTTGTGTTATTGTCTCATTGAATTAACTCTACTTTTAAAATTCACAACTGTCTTAGATTGAAAAATAACTAAATCCAAATTAACTCTACTTTTAAAATTCACAACAGTCTTAGACTGAAAAATACCTAAATCCTTAGCAGGGATATATAAAAAAACCTCCAAGATTGCAATTGTCTGGAAATTGCAGAACTATTGTTCCTAAACTTGTACCTTAACAAAACAATTGAAAGGAAAACAGTACCAATATTTATTTTTGTAGGTATTTCTCTAGGATTATCAAGCAGAAATAGTCTTGGAATTGGAATAATTTTAGAAGCAATTCAGCTGTAGCACTTTGCTGTACAGCCTTTATTTGCTCTTGTTTTCTACCCAAAAGTATGCTAAGAAAATAAGAAAATAACTTCTTTTGAGTTGGGGATCATAAGGCCATGTAGAAAATGATGCTCCTAGCATCTCACAGTAGTAGCTAAAATAGACTATTTTGTTTCTCACTTATAATTTTCTCTGATGGCTCAGGATAGTGGTTTGGCAAAGTGCTGTTGCCAGCATTGAATGATAATATCCTTCATCATCTGAGAGGGCAATAAAACAAAAAATGATAGAAGTTTGAAGGATTTGGAAGACAAATACGTAGGTCTTTATCTTGCAACATGCTTGAGCAGCAGGAAAAATTTATTTGCTTCAAATTTGTTGCCAGGTTGGAACAAAGTAAGAAGGACCTGTGACCTGATTTGTCTCTCAGCATGAAGTCGAAAGATGAAGTTTAGACTTGTTTATATCATTATAATATAATGTAAAATATTTAGTGGCAAAAAAGCTGACAAAGCAAGCAAATCTGTCCCAAAGATTAATTGCTTTGTCTGAAAATTACAACTGGGGTGTTTTTCTAAAAATCTGCCTGTATTCCTAACACTGTTGTAAGAAATGAATGGGTCAGGCAGACCCCAGGAAACATCACACATGAGCTTGTTACTTGCAGGGCTCTTGTTGAAGATGGTGTATGTTTTAGACTGTGTCAAAGCAATACAGATTGTGAGCTTAGCACTCCTTTGCTAGCAGAAATCATCTTACACTGAGCCTGGAAAGACATGGTAGCTCCCCATGGTTCTGTTCCTCCCATCAGTGTTGTCATTACCATAGTCATAAACAATAGGCAAATGCCATTGGAGTCAGACTGCCTATGGTGGAGTATAGTGCCTAAATCAAATTGGAGCAACCTGCTAGCAGATGGAACTGTTAAGCACACTAGAAAATGGGCAAAACAAGGTAGCTGGACTTTCCAGAGCTGTGGAGAAGGTAGCTAACTAGCAGGGACTTGAGACAACCTCTGTTGGGGAGAGTTGCTGCTGTTTCCTAGAGATATCCAAGAATTCTTAGGCAGCCAAAAAGATCTAGATAAGAAAGAAAATGGGAAAGCAGTCAAAGGCTTCACTTGACAGTTTTGTTAGGTAAGGGAGGACAGAGTAATGCAATGTACCTTTTTATTTTTAAGAGCAAATTTCAAAAATATTTTGGAAACATATTTTTCAAGGTTTTGAAGCTGTAACTGCAACAATTTTCCCCAAATCAAGACCTGAAAAGTCTTCCTACTAATGAAGCAGATGCTAACATGTAAAGACAGGATGTTTAAGGCACTATTGTTGCCCAAAATCCTGCTTTGATTGATTTAGAGCCATTTACTAAAGGCTAGCCAAGACTTTCCATGTCTTTTGAGATGGATGTGAATGGTTTTTCCCTGAGCTGGACCTGTAATTGCCTTTGAAGATATTTTTAAACATAAAATTCCCACCAAAATATTTAATCCTCCAAATTTACCCAAATATATTTATAATGTTAGGCGTATTTATGTCAGAGAAATGAGACACAGTCCTTCAGGCAGAGCTGAGTAGAATATTGGCATTGCAAAAGTTGTGGAAAGACCCATCATCTAAGCTGCTGAGCAGCAGGAAGGCAGTTCTGGGTCCAGACACCTTTCAAGTGGTCTGGCACTGGATGACAACAAGCAAGTCTGGAGGCAGAGAGAGAGAATCTGAACTGGGACAAAACACTGTCCAGCAAAAGAGATTGCCAACCCAATGCATAATTAAGAAGGTGGAAAAAAAGAAATGCCACCTGTCAAAACATGTGCATGGGCAAAGGAGTTTCTGGCAGAGGGAGCAGCAGCAGGAGGAAATGAGCTTGCAGCAGGTGCAGAGCATTATTTTTCTTAGCAGGCAGTTTGGGAAATTTCAATGTTTTTAACAGGTGGTTCTAAATAACTGCTCTAAGTGCTTTCACTACAGGTTGGGACCTTTTCATACAGTATACTGGCAATAGATTTTTTGATGCTGTAGATTTTTAAAGGCAATGTAAATCACCTGATCTAAGATGCTGCACAACTCAGGATGCAGAATTCAGAAGTTCCTGTGGTACTGGTGTAACTTGTAATATGGCACATATTAAAGAATGGCAATGAATATTGTTTTAAGGTTTCAAAATGAAGGCTTGGATCATGGTAGAACACTAGAAAGATTGAGGTTTTATATATTCATTTAGCTTTTCTTCTAAAAAGCAAGGGCCTTCTGTCTTGTCTAGATATATCTAAATTTGGACTCCAGATTCTGGTTCTTAAAATGTCTCTTTCTTTCTAGGATGAGAAGGCCCTTTTAACAGAAAATCTTCTCACTCTTTAGGGACTCATTATCCATGATAAAATTAGGTGATTTGATTACAGCTTCAGAGAAAAAGTGCTGGAGGATGTTCGTTCAGGGCTAACCCTTGGCACAGATTAGGGATAGCCACATCAACATGAACAGGGAGAGTTGGAGATTTATGATTCAGGGTTTCCAGTTCTCCCTGTGCACAGCATAGAAAATATCCACCAAGGATATTCTCACTGTGCACACAAAAAGTTGGAGACTTGTAAGTGCCTACACCTGCTGGGAAGTAATAATTTCATCAGTATATATGGGGGTTTGATGCAACAGGACATACTTGTGACAAAAAGTTGGAGACTTGTAAGTGCCTATAACTGCTGGGAAGTAATAATTCCACCAATATATATGGGGGTTTGATGCAGCAGGACATACTTGTGGTGGGACAGGAATACTGGAAACTTTTCTACTGTATTAGCAAGTCCTTCATTATTCAGTCCTACCAGGTTTGGCACATCACAATCTCTTATGTAGTATAATCTGACACACTGACATAATGAGAGCTGATATGTCACCCTAATGATCAGTCTATTCTGAGAAATGGAAAGGGACATGGCTCATAATCTCAGAGCTAAGAATTACTATGGATTTCAGTAAAATGCTCTTTCCAATGAGGATCAGAGTCAAGCTGTGCTAAACATACATGTGTGTGAATATGGTCAGTCATATAGTCACATGCTTTTATAGTTGCAACTGCATTATGTAATCTTAGGCAAGAATTTTACAGAGCTTAGTAGTAAGGGAAGCCAAGAGATTGTAGAAAGGCATAGAGAAAATGTTATAAGTACTTAACAGCAATAATAGATCTGTAGAGAAAATCCAATATTATATTAAATAAAAGAATTGATTAATATAACTGACATGTCATTTCAGTCTAAATCCATCAAGATCAACCACTCATCCCCAAAGACTCCAAGGTTATGTACAGTCTTAGGTTTGTTTACCCACACAGAACACTATTGTCATTCCTCATGGAGAGCACAGACATACAGTAAATGCATGGCCATTTTCAGCATGAATCTGTCATTGTTCCTTTGTGCTATACTGTTATCAGCATGGTAGAAATACAGCAAATTATTGCAATTACTGTTGTGTTACAGCAATGACAGTTGAAATGAATACAAATTTTGAAAAGCATTTTATTCACCCCTTTTGCCGAAAGCTTTTAAAAATCTTTTATTGTCAGCCTGTGACCTTGCAGGACGTGATTGACTCTCTAGAAATAAAAGGTGCACATTTTCCCTGTCATACTGCTGAGCCCTTTAAACTCCTATTACTGTCAGGGGAAGGCAAAGCCTTTTGGTGCCTTCTGTGTAATAGGTCCTACATGAACATCTTTAAAATTAAAAAGTTGTGCATTGCAAACCCAGGAAAACTACTCACTGGGTAAGGGATGTATGATTGTATCCCTTGGATCCAATCTTCTCTTTGTCATTTTCAGTTTTCCATGACTTTATGCATAGCTAAACTTTGATTTACTCCAACTGGTAATATTTATAACTATTCTGTGCATGTTTACTCTTGTTTTAAACTAAAAGCTGGACAGAGCAGTATGATTCAGCTGTTTATCCTTTAGTAACTAGGGTGTATTGATGAGTTGTTATTTACTAAACAGTTTGCAGCAGAAGGAAAAAAGTTTCCCTCACAGACTGAAATTATAAACAAGAAAACAAGTTTGCTATAAACATCTCTGGTGAGGCCACACCTTGAATCCTGTGCTCAGTTCTGGGCCCTCAGTTCAGGAGGGACATTGAGGGGCTGGAGCAGGTCCAGAGCAGAGCAACGAGGCTGGGGAAGGGACTGGAGCACAAGTGCCATGAGGAGAGGCTGAGGGAGCTGGGGGTGTTCAGCCTGGAGAAGAGGAGGCTCAGGGGAGACCTTCTCACCCTCTGCAACTCCCTGACAGGAGGTTGGAGTCAGGTGGGGGTTGGTCTCTGCTCCCAGGCAACCAGCAGCAGGACAAGAGGGCACAGACTCAAGCTCTGCCAGGGGAGGGTTAGGTTGGAGATTAGGAAGAGATTTTTTCCAGAGAGAGTGCTCAGGCATTGGAATGTGCTGCCCAGGGAGGTGGTGGATTCCCCATCCCTGGAGGTTTTCAAGCTGAGACTGGATGTGGCACTTAGTGCCATGGTCTAGTGACCACGGTAGGGTTGGACTTGATGATCTTGAAGGTCTTTTCCAACCTGGTTGATTCTATGATTCTATATTTTAAACATATGCACCCATGAAATTTAAAATGTAAGCTCATAGTCCTCTGGTGAAAAAACCAAAACATTATCAGAAGAAACCTCTTCCTTAAAAATAGAGTAAAATATTTTTGTCAAAATGAAGTGAAAACCATGCAGCAGGTACAATGGTGTTTTCAGCCACTAGAAATTCTGGTCTGGAACTACTGCAGAAGGAGGGAAGCTAATATAAGACTTTCTGCTGACCTGTATCACTCTCTCCCTGTGCAAAATTCACTCTGGAGAACTGGGGAGAGGCAGGGAATACATCTTTGTTAGAAAGATTCATATCCAGGACTATCATATCAGGGATTTGATTATACAGTTTTTCTGTTTCTCAATAAATTTTTTACAGAGTCTTAATCTTAAATTTGTTTTGAGCATCAGTGCACCAGTTAAGATATTACAGGAAAGTAAGAAAAAAAGATATACATTGGACTGATGTATTTCATTATCTATTGCATGACTCTGTAAAATATAAATGAGGTGCCATTAAAAAATGGAGTGCAACAATGTAATTTTGCAGCTTAATTTTGCCTCTCTCTTCTACTTAAACATTGGCAGAAATGTATATATAATACATTACTGGAAGGAAAGACCGAAAAGCATTTGGAAAAAAAGTCCACACTCATTTTTAATTCTTTTACAGAAGAACTTAATTTCACAGATTTCCTGCAACTCTGAAAATGCTTGATCAGTACAAAACCAAGCAAAGTTAATTAATGATTTCAATTTCAAAGCACCTTTGATTAACGGAAGTCAGTACATAGGGAGGCAAACTACTTTTCATTAATGACTCTTTTATAGTTTCTATTATAAAATGTCTCTAATTGACAGCACATATTTTCCAAACAGTCTGTATTATTAGATTAGAACTCTTGACGTTATTCACATCTGGGTACATGAGCAAAAATAATTAAATTTAATAATAATGAAAAAAACACAGTAATCCATCATACTACTACTGTAGCATGAGCAATGAAGCCTGAGTGGGTGCCAAATTAAAAAATGAATCCATAAAAATATGCCAATTACTATAACCATAATAAAATTTCAGCTCCTGTTCAAATGACTATGAACCATAATCCTCTTGCTTAATCTCACTGGGGTCTTCTGATTTCAAATTGCATCTAAACACATATTTAAGGTGACTAGTGTTGCACATTAGTTTTAGAAATCACATAGAACTTCACAGTCCTGGCTGAAACAAATCTCCAGGACTCTTCAATTTAAAGTTTCTCCATTTTCTGTGCTATTGCCTCAGCTTTATCACAGCATTCAGTATGACCTGAACTATTTTTCCAGACTCATTGTTCATATACTGGCAGTTTCCTAAGGTAAGCACAGTGTGATTCTCTTTCCTTAGATGCTGCTTTTTGCATTCTTCTCATCTTTCTGTACCAAATGTTCTCATTTTTCAGGCTGCAGAAACATGTTTGAAGAGCAAGTGGGGAGCTCTGAGCATTCAGAATATTTGTGTGTGCCCTGTGAAAGGCATTGTTCAACAAACAAACATCTCCCTTATCCATGGTTAAAATGGATTGCTGCTGTAACAGCTGAGAAAGGCATCGTATAAGTGTTGTTCCAGCAGAGCAGATGCATGCATCAATGTCATGTTTGTTTCATCTTTTTCCACATAGAGGCAGATAACATGCTCTGGTAGACATGCTGTCATTAAAGGCTCAATATGGCTAGTTCAGGAGATCATTGATAATTCATGTGTGAAGGGACCTCAGGAGGTCTCCAGTTCTACCTCCTCTCAAAGCAGGGTCAGTTAAGGGGTCAGACTAATTTTCTCAGGACTTTTTGCAGTTGAGTCTTGAAAACCTCCAAGAGTGGAGACTCAATAACCAATAGTCTGCACCTCTGTTGTGCTTTTCTCTTGGGGAAAAACATTTTTCTTTGCAACCACCCTAAATCTCTCTAGTTTAAAGTTATGCCTGCTGTCTTTCAACTTCCTACCATAAACCACAGAGACCAATCCAGAACTGTCTCCTTTATAACCCTACAGTACTTGCAGGCAGCTCTCAGATCCCCCTAAAGCCATCAGGCTGGATGAGCCAGGATCTGTCAGTCTCCTCATGGGGCAGCTGCTCCAAACACAGCTTTTTGTGACTTCCACTGAACTGGCTCTTTACCAGTAGCTTCCCCATACTGGGAGACCCAAAACTGTGAATAATATGGTCCCTCTGTTTTCTGGCTGTGATTTTGTTAGTACAGCCCCAAATACTGTTGGGATCTCAGCTCACTGCTTACCAGAACCCCAGGGGCTTTTCCACAGGGCTGTTCCCCAACTGGTCAGTCCCAGCATGGATTCTTACAAGGAGCTCGTCCTTCCCAGGTGCAGCATTTTGCATTTGTCTTCACTGAATGACATGTGGTTAACTTAGACACATTGCTTCAACCTGTCTAGATCCCTCTGAATGATTTAAATAGATGAATTGCCCAATCCAGGTCACTGATGAAGATGTCAAACTAGTCCCAAGGCAAACCCACAGTGGGTTGGCCTTGGCTGGGCATGAGGTGCCCATCAAGCTGCTCTATCACTCTCCCTTCTCAGTTGAGCAGGGGAGAGAAAATAAGATGGAAAACAACTCAAGCATGGCCATCCTAGAGTACATGGCACAGGATTGAATCTAGGCAGTTCTTGGATATTTCCACTGAGGGAGAACCCACAGCCTCTGTGGGCAACATGTTCAGTGCTCAGTGACTCACACAGTAAAGTTCTTCTTTGTGTTCAGGTAGAACTTTCTGTACATAGGTTTCTGCCCATTACCTCTTGTTTTATTATTTGGAATCATTGAGAAGAGCCTGACTCCATCCTCTTGGCACCTCTCCTTTAGATACTTGCATACATTAATGGGGTCCCTTATACATTAATGAGGTTAACTTAAAGCAAAAGAAAAAGACCTGTCTTCATTCAAATACTATTTGTTGGCAAAAACTTCATGTTCCATAGTGAGAGGCTATCAGGCTTAATGAAGACAAGAAGAAGAACTAATGTGATATCTTACTGACACTGAATATGATCTGTGACATCTAGGCTTTTTTCTGTGGCAATGCTACAGTTACCTTGAAAAAGATGTCACTATCATTTCTGCTAAGGGAATTAAATAGTCTTGTTTATTCAGGATGATAATTCTAGCTGCTGCTTCTTTTACACTGCAGAAACTTACTGGAATTCTCATAGATTAGGATAGTTAGGTGCTGGGGAAACACAGTATCTACGTGGGAAGCTTCCCATTTTCAGGTTTTGTGAAATACTGTGGATACTTGTCATTTTTGTGGCAAAGGTATTAACTGTACTGAAGAACAAAATAATGACATTCTGCACTGTCTCGTGTACACTCTGTTCACAGACTTTCAGAGTAAATTCAAAGCAAATGTATTCTCAGTTCTTCTGAGAGCAAGACCCTAGGGACACAAATTTTTGATGGTGATAGAGAAAACTCAAAGGACACAACACATGAGATATGTATCCTTACCTGCAATCTGTAGTTAAGGAAGGCAAACTGAACCCTTTTATTCTGTAGCATGATCCTATTGCTGGAGTCTTGCACAAGGCTTGAGGAAGAATAAACCCAACTGTGCTGACCTAAGCCAGCTGCAGATTGTGAAGAGGAGCTTTTTGTCAAAGAAACATGTCTTTCTTTATCCCCTTGCTTTATTCAAAAGCTTTCTAAAAGTACTTTAGTGAACCTCTGGACTATGAGAAACTACTGGCAGTCCTTTTGAAATGACCCCTCGAGGACTGCAGGCTCAGATCCTCTGATGTATTTAGGTGACTAGTTCCCCTAACAATTGATGGGAGCCAGGGACCAAAATACAGACTGCAGTCCTAAATAGCTTTGTACATCTCAACCACATGTGCTTACACTCACCAAAGAAAGGCAGCAAAGCTTTGTCATATTAAGAAGCATTACAGTACTGCAGCTATGCAAACAGCTGCAGACAGTTGATCTGCTATTGTGGTTTAATATAAATATGATGCCAGCCTTTGTAGTGGCTTCAGATTATGAAAATATTAAGAACAATTATATATAGTGGTTTGCACATTATTGTTACTTTTGACAGCTCTCAAGAATAATAGCCCTGGACTAGACTTTTGCTAGTTCAATCCCTCCCAAATCTGCATGAATTATTTCCACTAATACTAAAATGTTGACAACTTAGTGAAAACTGTATGTATTACACAATCTATATATAGAAAGGAAATAAATCTGAAAATGCTGCAAAGTCACAGAGAAATAAAGGATGTATGAAAAACCTTCAGTGATGCAGAGTTAGACTTCATAATGGAACGTAGGTTATCATACTTAAGGCTGTTCTGAGGTAAAGTTCTGTGAAATTAATTATATTTTAGGTGCTCAGACTAGCAAGATTTCTTTACATATGCACTATCTCTTTTACAGTTCAAACCCACTGTATCATCAAATCACAGAATAATCACCACAACATTACCACAGTCAAAGCAAAATTTAGCTAATTAAGGTACTTAAGACTCATTGCAAAGAAAAGCTTGATGATGTTTTAAGTCCTAACTTTCATTAAAAAAGTATGAAAGCAATTGCCTACCTTTGTTTGCAAAGAAAGCCATGAAGATGTAAGCAAGAGGAAGATGATCAAGCACAGTCAATCCTGACAAATTCTTTCTGCCTTCAGAGTTATGTCTAGAGACTTGTTTTGAACAATTTTTATATACAGTTGTACTTATCTAAGGTGATTTTAATGATAAGAACTTCAGTGGGAAATCTAGAGACTTGTTTTGAACAATTTTTATGTACAGTTGTACTTATCTAAGGTGATTTCCGTGATAAGAACTTCTGTTCAGTGGGAAACAATTCCAGGTGAGTTACATTCCTTGTAGCTTTACTAATCCTATAATGCAGCAGGATTCCATATTTAATTTCTGCAGCAGATTAGGATTTCTTCTTTAGCTTTTTAAACGATTTCTTGTCTGATCTATTTGCAAATTCTCATACGATTGTTTCTTTGGGGCCTCTATATAATATATTTAAATTAAGTTTTTTTCAGCCAGAAAGTTTATTTTCTATGTTTTTAGCCCTTTGAGAATTCTCACTGTAGCCTCAGAATTTTCATTATTGTTTACCCTTTGTATGTCTTTAAAAAATGTAACTATACTTGTCCTGCATTTATATTATATGTTCAGTTAGATGTTTAACTCAATGTCTTTTTAAGAATTCCTTGTTGTGAGTGGCAAAAATTTCAAAAATAAAAAGAACTCAAAATTTCCTTGAAAATCAAATGCCAGACCAGTGATTTATATTTTTTTATACCTTTCCTTTCACACAGATTCCAGGGAAAAAGAAAAATAAAAATCAAAACCAACCAAAACCTTAGAAAGCTGAGAGTCTAGATATCATTGTACTGATCACCAACTTTGAGTATGTCAATCAGTTGCTTGAGAGAATAAAGGTGGTAAAAAAATATGCCAAGAACCACATTAGCAATTTTCAAACTCTGACAATCACCTGCTTATTGTTGGGATGTTATTGTGACACTGACAAATTTGCTGCTACAGAAATAGCCTGTTAATGGCTTACAGATTTCTCCAGCATCCTGTGCTGTGCAGTGCAGATTCTGTCACTTTCAATTAAACAAATTACTTGGATCCTTGAACAACTGTAGTGACTTAACAGAGATTTCCAGTAAGATTTATGAAGGGCTTTTCATGCAGACTTCAGGCCTCTCTGCTTTGAAAGATGGTAAATTTTCTGTTGACTTGTCCTTGTATAGCCCCATTAATTTCCTCTTTGTATAGAACAAGACATGTTATAAGGCAGAGCTGCATTTCCTGAAGTTTGACAGCTCTGATTTTGTATAAGACTTATGATAATTTCATACAACAAGACATGTAGTACTGAAAATAGTGATATTTTGATTTTTATCTCTCCCCCCCTCTTGTTTTTAGCCCCATTAATTTCCTCTTTGTATAGAACAAGACATGTTATAAGGCAGAGCTGCATTTCCTGAAGTTTGACAGCTCTGATTTTGTATAAGACTTATGATAATTTCATACAACAAGACATGTAGTACTGAAAATAGTGATATTTTGATTTTTATCTCTCCCCCCCTTTTTTTTTGGTGGTTTCAAGGATAAAACAGCTGAGTCTTGTTGCTTTCTATGATTGTTACTGCAAACTGTGTCAGGGTAGTCTTTTTCATTATACTATATCAGTGTCAGACTTCCTAGGAGGTGACCAACTGCATGTTGTAACTGCTTTTTGTTGTCACTTAAAGGCCATTCCTATTAGAAAAAACCCAAAACAAACCCCACAACATTACAAGACCTATTGCCCTTACACAGAACATTAGGTATTCCCATATTAGATCTTGTTTAGAGAGGATTCAAATTTATTCTGGATGAAATCCCTTTGTGGTTTTCCCTTTTAGTCTTTCACTGGTTCTATTCCTAATGAAATCAACCATGGGTGCTTCACACAATGTTATCTCAAAATATCATTGCTAATTACAGTTTCATTATTTAAGGTTTTGGAATTTTGAAGCATTTTTTTGCAGTTGTCTTGATACTTGCATCTATCACTTCTAAAGCAGCATCTGAAGCCTAATGGGATCTCCAAGCCCATGTATGGGAAACCCATAAACATCTTAATTTACAGAACTGATTTGTGCCCTGATGAAAAGAGGCCATTTGGGATTTTCAAATATCTGCAGTACACTAGATATTTTGAGTCCTGTTATAAGCAGTGAAAATTCTAGTCAATGCACTCAGGGAATTCAAAACCCCAATGAAACCAACATCAAAGTTGTTAACCAAATTCCTCTACTATACAACTATAACAGTGGGGCCTTCCACAGATAAGGACATGTAAATTCAGATGCTTTGACATAGAATTGAATTCTGTCATGAATTAATCAACCCCCAAAATGCCACTATGTGACACTGGAAACTGCATTTCTGGGGCTGGAGCAGCATGTGCTGCCCATGATCCATTACAGAGGACCAGAGTTAGCAGTCTCCAACCCTCATCATAGTATTCTTTCTGGAGTGTAAATGAGTAAATATTTGGTGTTCAGCTTAAGCTGAAAAGGGATAACACAGCCTGAAATCAGTAGCATTTTTACTGCCACTGCCTGTATGCAGTACAAGTCCAAAAGGAGAACAACCTTTCTAATCTTGCTCTTTCAGGCCTGCCCATCTGGTTGCACACAAAGCATAGGACAAAAGCACAGGAGAGCACATTACAGTGATTATCACAACTCTAGCCACAGCTTCTTCTGATGCTCTAATTCCTTTCCTGCCCTGTGCATGCAATCAGTTTCTGACTTGCTGCATTTTTGCCAGGTGTCTCAGCCTTTCCAGAGCTGTGATGCCCCCAGTGAGGGCCAAGCACACCTGCCACTTTCTCACTCTGGAGAGAAAACACTGTGGATGCTGTGAGTCCTCAAATGGAAGGGAAAGAAGGATTTTGTAATTCCAAGTCAAACAGCTGAGTTGTCACAGCAGTGCCATTTAGTAAGGATTTAGCTTATTTTCCTTCATGAAAGTAGAGCTAATTATCTAAATAGAGCTCTTTGTCTTCAAAGAGTTAAACAAACCTTAACTAATTCATCCATACAGCATCCTGCAAAGGAGACAACATCTCAACTCTGTTTTCAAATCCAAAGACAATATCTGATCTGCCTAAACCAAAGAAGTAATTAGTATAATATAGGCATAAGTGGAGATCTCTGTTGTGCTCTGATGATTAGATCACTGGCAACTGCAACAGCTGCATCTCTCTTCTGTTCTACATCTTTTCCCAGGCCTGAAGACAGGATTTTATTTCAGTGTGATTTTAAGAAATATTTAGGCTAAAAGAAAGATATAAGGTAAAATTATGAAATGTAATAAAATATAAAATTGGTAACAAAAATTAAAAAAACACCTTATAATAAAATGTACTCAAATGTTTTCACTTTCAAGGCAAAGTTTTAGGATTTGAAGCAATATCTAATAATCTATTGCCCCAAATATGCTTTCTGCTTCCACAAATCCCTAATTTAGATTCTTGAGACAGTGGATGACTCGATAGAACAGCTTATGGTGGTGTGTGGCCTGCTGCACTTCTCCTGCCTAAAGTTAAGGTCTTGCTTAAAGGATCATGAATCTTATGCAGTGGCACATGACAGACCTTTTTTTTAAAGACAGATTGGCATTTATGAATTTGGAGGAATCTGCTTGAGAAGGCACCTAACAGCTGTGGGACAGGAAGGAAGGATCACAGATGAGGAATGATTTCACTCCCTTCCTCTCTTCCCAGCTATTCCCCACACTGGAAAGCATTTCGTGATTAAACACCATTCCTTAAATGATGTTTTCACAGGTTTCTCAACCTTCCAAAGTTCTAATACCTTTGTTAGGGAAATATAGAATGGTCTGGTTGGGTTGGTATTCACCTGCCTAAGCAGAAAAATCTACCCCCTCTGCCAAGTGCTGCAGGAAGTGAAACTATGCATGTCACTAAAAATTGTCTTAGGAAGAACCCAATATTAAGGTTTAAAATGCACATCTCTCATGATACCTCCTTTACACAGAAAAATGGACTCTCTGATCATAGCAAGGCACAAGCATTAGATTTTCTGATTATTTTCGTCAGATATTATCTGTAACAGCTGAGGTACTGTTTGAGAAACAAATGGCTTAGGACATATGGCATTAAGTGACTCTTGGCAAACCTATAGAGCAAAGCATATGGCATATGATAACCTTGAAGGAAGAAGAGTCTCCTTGTATCTTGTAAAATGATATGATATACTGATCTCTGAACCTATTTATTGACAGAAACTTGTAAAATTACATTGCTTACATAGTATAAATCTAAGGGATTTTGTGGTCATTTTACTACCTAACTGTGATTGCTAATTATGTCTAACTGACAAACTGAGAAACTATTATTCTGTGTGTGAGCTGAATATATGGACATGAATATGAACAGCAGCATTGGCAGCTTGTGTTATATATTCCTATCAGGTGAAGGTACTAGAGCATCTCACACACCTTAAGTAAATCTCCCAAAGATGTTTCTAATAACAAGGCATGCTTAAATTTTCCAAGGGGGATGTCTTATGAAAGCTTTGAACAAGAATCTTTTTGCTTTGAGGTAAATGCAGAAGTGCCATAAGTATAAAAACAATGACTAACTTAATTTCAGAAAGATAATGTTACCTTTTCTGCTAGACTTTTGTTTAAATATTATGTTAATATAATTTTCTGGCACCTTTTCTCTATTTTCTGTGTCAGTTGGATGTAAGACATAAGTAATTCCTATGCATAGATTTCCAACTGAAATAATTCCATATGATACAACATCACTAATCAGGACTGCAATTTGCAATTCTTTAACAA